>NC_081407.1:779028273-779328273 GCF_030272615.1 Cryptomeria japonica
TTTTGATTTGATTTCTGAAAAAATTTCTACTTTCTATAATATCTAACAAATACCTAGATAGTTTATTGGGGTGAATAACCTAGCATAGAAACATCTTTTTCCTGAAAAAATTGCAAAAAAAAAGTTATGGTTGAAGGTTGATTTTTTCTTTTTTGGTGCTATTTTTACCTTCTTTATTATTTTTTGTTTTTCTCATAGAATATGATAAATCTTATCAAACTAAGTGCAACCTAATTGGTTTTTATGGTAAAGAAGAGAACCTAGAGTTTTGCTTGTTGTAATGGTTTTTATGGTAAATAATAGAACTTGCTAAAGCATAAGAAATGCTTGGCATCTTAGTGGTCCACGAAAATGACATAAGTATGGTACTCATTGCAGCATTGGAAATATTTATTTGGGTATTGGTTTGGCCAGTAAATGCTGAATGCAGTGAAGTAGTACTTATGATAGAAGCTTGCACATTAGTACTTGTGACAATAGGCATTTAGGTATTGGTAACATTTGAAGAGGATGATAATTGGGCATTGGACACAAATGGACAACTAGTAGTAATTGGCATATTACATATCTCTCATCTCCAACACTATACCCACTGGAATGATGTGGCATTGACATGGATGATTGAGAGGCTAAGTTTAGTATTTACGAAGTTATCATTTCCCTCTCTCATGAGCTATAACCTATCATCTTTGATTGCTCCAACTATCATTGTAAATATTCTAGTGATTCTTCAGAGGTATTACCAAAAGTAAAGCATATATTAGAATTAGTGAATTGGGCTTGGCATGGGGTCTGTATAGGAGGGTAACTCATAGATATTGGAGTAGCCATAACCACCTCTTGATTGGACCTATTTTGACCATTAGCTAACTATTCAGTGTGTCTAGCTTCATATTCTACTTGCAACCTAGCCTTTTCAAATTTTGTATAGATCTTATCCTGGATAGCCTTAGGTGTAGTAGGGTCATCAAAAAAGAAGTTGGGGGGAAATCTAGGAGGATTCGTATCCATGGTTGGGAAAGTACGACTAGGAAATAGGCTCTTTCTAGAAGAGGAATTGTTACTCCCAGTGTCTTCTACTTTTGTAGATCTATACAGGTCACTATAATAATTTTCTAAGACACCCTTTCCCTTCCAATGACTATGCAATTGACATTGACCCTCTACACTATCTATGGAAACTCTAGAACTAATTTTTACTAACTTTTGAACAAAAAAGGTTTCAGGATTACCTTTTTGTTTGGCAGTCCACATTTTAATCATTGCACCCCTACTCGGATGATGACTTCCTTTTTCCCTGCATCTAGCTTCTTTATCAAATTTTTTATCAACCTCTGATACTTTCTATCTTGCTATTCACTCACTCCTCCATGTTGTAGTGCTTGTAGAATTTTTTCTACTCATATTAACTTCTCAAGCTCTAAATGAGCTCACTTATTTTCATAGTTGTCACCCAAATATGGGGATCACTTTCTTAATACACTTTACTTGAAATCTTGGTCCGATTTTACATATATGACTTCGAACCTTTTGACAAACTATTGGGCTAAAGGAATTTTATAAAAGTTTAAACTAAGCATCGCCAATAGAGTCGCCAATCTATTGGTTCCCAAATCAATAGATTCTAAATCCTAAAGAAATAGCCACTAACTTATCAACAAACTTAGAACATGATCTGACCAACGAACAAGGTTCAGTCTCAAGACTAAACACTTCTGCACTTTTGGCTCTGTACGAAGAAGGCGGGTATACCTAGCAATTCTTAAGTGAGTGACTCTATTACAAGTATGAGCATCACTTATAGAAGATATCCTAATGAAAATATACCAAGGAATGCTTCAATACCACAAACTTTGGCTACAATCTTGGTTTAAACATTCACTCAACTATTGGGATTTTTTATACACCAGCTCTACTCCTACTCCTACAAACATGAATGAAAAGTTATCTTAAATATAAGTGATTCTAAAACAACTTTGAAAAGAGGAACCCATGCCTTTCTATGGGTGAATAGAGTCCAATCTACAGATATTTTAAAACTTGCTATAACATACACTCTCTTAGTTTCATTCAAACACTTTATGACTTGTATATCATGTTCATGAAAAACATAACAGGTTGTAAGACTTCTCAACACATACACATTGCAGTAAACTTGAAGCGGTTTTTAACCCTTTCATTTAAAGAGACCCAAACATCAAGATCACACATGCTTACTTGAAGAAGACAAATCGGTATGCCATTAACATAACAATTCTTACAAGATGTACACAAAGAAATGCAGCAACTTGCAAATGATTTTCCATATTAATCTTTGAAATATTTGATACATTATAGTAGAGAATATATGTAGAAAGGAAATGTTCTATCTCTATATTCTTGTCAAAATGATTCCTACTACATTCTACTTCTCAAAATTTTTGAATCCCTTCATGATTGCCATAATTTATATTTTATAATAATAAGGGAGCAAAACAAGCTTCAAGCCAAATAAGACAATAGTCAAAATATAATTGCCTAAAAGCTAGATTATACCTAAAGGAATCTTTACATGTACAATTACAAAATCCTCCTGGAAGCATTAAAGAAGGTAGCTTCTGGAGACTGGAGCTACAAGGTTGATGAGATTGGTACAAGGATGTCCTTTTGCTGAAGTACCTGTCATGATCAAAACTAAACTCTATTATTGGATACCAAGTGCATTGAGGTTGGTATATGGGGGTTGAATGCTCTTTTCAACTCATCAATAGGAACCTACACAAAAATGATATGGGATACAAAAGGACAAGACATTGACTAATCCTCTTCATCAAGTTGATCATCCTTAATAGAGAGGTACTTCTGGTGTCAGTTGTCAATGCCATCGATAGGCAAAACAAATGGCCTTAGACCATGAAACTTATTCATAGCTTCCTTGGTTTTATGAGCAGGAACTGTTGTAGATTCCAAAGTAAATTTATGATACAAGGAATAAACATCAATGATTTTATCTAAGATAAAATTAAATGTATCTTACTAATTGGGATCCTTGGCCAATACATTCAAAACTATATTTATTTCTTCCCTAAAATATTTCTTCCAGTTGTCAAGATCTTTTACCTGGCCGTCCTCAGACAAAATAGTGGGAATGTCCCACTTTTGAAGACCCTTGAATGATTCAATATTTTCCTTTAGTGCCTTTCTTTCTTCCTCAATGTGGGGGATCTCCCTTATCAATAGATTATAATTATTCCACATTGTCCCTATAATTTGTTGTGTTGTAGGTATATTCTTGATCACCAAAAACATTTCCCTTAGTTTTTGAGCTTTAGGGAACCATTTGACCATGAGGTGGTGAAATAATGAAAGAATGTCATCAAGATGATCACATAATTGTGATATTAAAGAATAGGAGGCGTGAACCTCACTGAATTTAACAAGTACCCTATTTGAGACTTGCAAAATTGTACTTTCTTATTTGAAAACATTTCTCTTCTGCTTCTTCCTTTGTTTTTTGCAAATACTCCTTTGATTTCTCTAATTCCTCTAGCTTGGTCTCGAACGAGGATATTGAGTCTCTCTTTGCCATCTCCCTTTTCAACCTGGCATTATCAATGTACAACTTATTGTGATATGTTGTAAGGTGGTATGTGCACAAAGATGGTGGTTAGAAAAGTGGACACCACCCAAAAAAAACATGGAAAAATAAGAAGCACGTGCGTGGTTCTAAAATTTGAAATTCTGGCATACGCGCTTAGGTTTGTTCTTCCTGAGCCTAGAGAAGGTAGCCCGTATGCGCTACATTTAGGAAAATGAGCGCGTATGCGCTACGCCTAGGAAAATGAGAACATATGCACTGCTCATAGGAAAATGAGCGCGTACGTGCTAATAATCCAAATATAACCGCATACACAGTGCGTGTTAAATTTAAAAAAAAAAAAAACTAGGTCTCATTTACCTATGAATAGCATGTTTTTACTTCGTTTTTTTTCCATTTTCTCTCCTAAACCACAAACGGGGTTCTATATTTTTCTTCCAAGCTATGGATCAAGGTTAGTTTTTGTTTATTTTTGTCTTTCTTTCCCATTTGTTCAATTTTGTTTTACATTTTTAATTTAATTTCATTAATTTTGATTAGGTTTTTTTCATTTTTTGTTTCAAAAACTAGATTCTTCTGATCCACAACAAGAACTACCAAATGCACCTCCTGAAAACCCACAAGAACAATCAGATGCACCTCTTGAAAACACACAAGAACAACCCCCAATTCATCATTTTGACCACACACCCAAAACACAAGAGCAATTAATTAATTAGTTAGGACCAAATACATCTAAAATCAATAGACTAATTGTTAAATTGAAATTTTTTGAACTTGAGCATTACCAATCCCTCACCACTAGCCTAGAAACATTAGCTAGTGGTGCCATAGTTGTTTCCACATAGATTACAAAATGGGGAAGCTTGAAGGATAGGTGTCGTCAATTTTATTATGATGGGCTATTGGACGATGGAGTAAAAAACAAAATATTACTAAAACAACAAATATGTGCCCGTTTCATTGATCCCAAAACTGGTCAGTCATTACCTCTTAATGCAAAGAGGTTTCCCATTCATTGGTGTACCAATGTGCTGATGAAGAATGTTTTTTGGCAGAGGTGGTGGATGGTCTTTGATGATCCACCTTCTAATAATTATGAGGTGCCATTATATTGTTTGAGAAAAGTATATTGTCAGTTTGTGCTCAATGTGTGCCCAAATTATTTTGACATGAGAGAGTTCCATGGTAGAGGTGGTGGCTCTGCCCAAGATAGACTTGGAGCCTGTAGGCGATTACTCGTGGAGAGTCACTGCCCCCTAGCACCCAAACCCAAGGTGCATCAAGCTGTCCCAGTAGAGCTGAAAGAGTCGATGGAGCTATAGACTCTTTAGGCGGCCACAACATTGATTGGTGCCATCATCCAGCATGGGATGTCATTAGCACACCCTATTGTATTAGATGATGAGCCATTAGGTGGTGACAAAGAGCCCATCCAACACATGTGTGTCAGTTGCCTGGGGATATGTTCGGGGATAGATGATGCAGCCGGTGCAGATGGATCCTCATCTCATCTATGCACGATTGGTGGGAGTAGATGTCAGCCTTGCATGGCTGAGGATTTCACGCTGACAGATGAGCAGATGGACATGGTGTTTGCCCCTGAGCAAGAGACACAGGTGTGTTGATTTGAATTCATAGCATTTTATTTGTCAGTCACTTTAAATTTGTAATTACATAAATTAATTTTTATTTATACATCTATTTAAATTGAGACAAATAATATGCATTTTAGGATGCAGCAGCGGTATCCCATACTCGTCCCCCAGTTACTATAGATAGAACTTCGATGGCTGAGGCATAAATTTTGTAACACGTTAAAATAGAATAGTACACTTTGAATTCAAGAAAATACAAGATATACTAACTATCTTTAATGCTTGGTCAAATTTTTGGTTTGTAGGTGTTGACAAGGGACAAAATGTCCTAGATTGATGACATCATGCTCTCTGAAATCGATTTTGGCCTACAAGGCTATACAGTATCATATTTTGTACAACCCTTTTTATGTATTGTTTTGATGCAATATGCAAGTCATTTCATTTTAGATTTTTAAAATTATGTTAAATTTATTATCTGTACTAATATCTCATGTTAATTTTGTTTGTTTAGTGTACCCCCTCCATGTCTAGGGCTCGTCCTAAGAAAAAGAATTCCTCGAAGATGCCAAAACATGGGAAGAAAGTAATTGAACACATTTTTAGTTGTACAATTGTTTGAAATTTTGAAATCAAGTATTAGTTGGGGTTTGTAGATTGATTAGTGTTTTTTGTCTATTTTACATGTACAACGATAATTGAGCTATGTGGATTTGTTGAATGCACCTGATTCACCCATGGATCAAGAGAGGGTGGAGGTATGTATCTCTACTTTATTTTCTTGATTTCATGATTATATGCACGCATACATGTGAACTTGTGATATATTATAATCTTATAATTTTTTCATGCAGGAAATATCCATACCTATTTCATCAATGGCAAACCCTCCTCTGTGCACTGGAGAAGCATCTCAGGATCTGGTACACTTTTGTTTGATATGTATAATTAATTGCTTTTAACCTTCAATACTTATCATTATATTAATTGTATTTAATGTTTGAACATTTTTTGTATAGGTAATAGTGATAGTTTCTACATCGATAGTGAGCCATCCTTAGTCCATTAGAGAAGCATCTCAGGGACAAGTACGTTATTGTTCTCTATATTATAGTTTTTAAGTGTTTTTGATATATTTATGTTGCTATATTGTATTACTTATACATTTAATCTATAGACCCCTTCATGGTACGGCCATAACGTGGATCCATTTAAGTATGTCTTCAAGAAAACTCCTACGAGTGACAAGGAGAGGAGAGCAAAGACATTAGCTCCTAGATCAGCTGATGAGGTAATCTACATTTCAATTGCAAAGGAATTAAAGTTAAATGCATGGTTATGTTGTTAATTGTGAACTATTTTCTACAAAATAATTCTAACTTGGCTTTTGAATTGTGGTTTTACAGCCATCTACAAAGCCGCGTATTGCATTGAAGAGGTTTGATTTTGATGATCCACCACAAGTTTAGGATCATATAGTGTTAGTTTTGGTCATAGAATGACCAATGCATGTAGATATATTCTACATTTTTATTGTATGTCGATTTTGACATGGCATATGCCACGTTTTTGTAATACTTGTATTGACTTGGAAGACATGCCTTTTTTTTATATATATAAATATTGATATTTGATCCAATAAATGTGTACTAGGTTCATTATTTTGTATTCATTGTATTTTGTGGTTGTCCTTTAATAAATTTAAATGAATATTTGCATATGTAATCAACAACATGAATATAAACAACAAAAATATATGATATAAAACATTGCAATCGTGGAATATGATTTGATAAAATTTCTAAAATGTTGAATTAACCCTACAAAACTCCTTGTATTCAGTTCGTGATTGTGTATTCCTTGTATTTGGTGGCTGCCTTTTTATAAATTTAAATGAATGTTTGCATATGTAACCAACAATATGAATATAAACAACAAAAATTGACAATATGAATATAAACAACAATATGTGTTTGGTGAGAGAGCACAGTCACGCTTGCAATGGTAAAAAAAATTTCATCGTGTGCACAAACCGATGCAACGAGTATATCCGAGTGGGAAGGTTTACACTAGGAATGCCCCTGTCATGCATCCCAAAGTGTTGGAACGTCGAGAGTCATACCATACCAATGCGATCTCTCAAGTGCCCTGAGTCCAAACAAATGTCATAATTTGACGGACTGTTTCTTCAAATCCAGGAAACATATGGTCAATCCATTTAAATCCATGGGGTTGCATGAGGATCCTCTACAATTACCTATCTTGGTTTTTGACAACTTAGAGCCATTTTCAATTGGTAGCTTTTTTTCACTTGTTGCAAAAACCGTCAATTGCATGCAATGAAAAGTTGCAAGATTTATTAGAATTGATTCGGTTCATCATGTGCACAAACCAACATCGTGAGTCCATCTGGGTGGGCATGTTTATGCTAGGCATGCCCCTATCATGCATGCCAAAGCACCGGAACATTGAGAGTCATCCTGTACCAGTGCGATCTCTCAAATGCCATGAGTCCAAAAAATTGTCAAAAATTGACGGATTGTTTCTTCAAATCTTAGAAAACATATGGTCGATCCATTTGAACCTATGAGGTCATGTGAGGCTCCTCTACAATGCCTATCTTAGTTTTTGATGAGTCGGAACCATTTTCAATTGGTACCATTTTTTCGCCTGCTGTAAAAACTATTAGTTGCATGCAATGCAAAGTTGCAAGATTGGCTAGAATTGATTCAATTTTTTGTGTGCACAAACTGACATTTCAACCGCATCCATGTGGATAGTTTTATGCTAGGCATGCCCCTATCATGCATCCCAAAGCATCGATACGTCAAGAGTCATACCATACGGATGCGATCTCTCAAGTGCCATGAGTCCAAAAAATAATCAAAATTTGATGAACTGTTTCTTCAAATCTAGGACACATAAGGTCGATCCATTTGAGCTCGTGGGGTTGTGTGAGGCTTCTCTATAATGACCTATCTCTATTTTTGATGACTCAAAGCCATTTTCAGTTGGTAGCCTTTTTTCGCCTGCTGTAAAATCCGTTAGTTGCATGCAATGAAAAGTTACAAGATTGTCTAGAATTGATTTGGTTCATCATGTACAAAAACCAACATTATGAGTGCATCTGGGTGGGTAGGTTTACATGAGGAATCCCCCTCTTGTGCATCCTAAAGTGCTGAAATGTCGAGAGTCGTATCATACCAGTGCAATCTCTCAAGTGCCTTGAGTCCAAAAAATTGTCAAAATTTGACGAACTGTTTCTTCAAATCCAAGACACATCTGGTCAATCCATTTGAACCCATGGGGTCATGTGAGGCTCCTGTATAATGGCCTATCTCAGTTTTTGATGACTCAGAACCATTTTTAGTTGCTAGCATTTTTTCGCCTGCTGCAAAAACTGTCAGTTGCATGCAATGAAAACTTGCAAGATTGGCTAGAATTGATTTGGTTTGTCATGTGCACAAACTAACATCAGGAGTGCATTTGGGTGGGCATTTTTATGCTAGGCATGCCCCTATCATGCATCGCAAAGCACATGACTATCGAGAGTCATACCATACCGGTGCGATCTCTCAAGTTCCCTGAGTCCAAAAAATTGTCAAAATTCGATGGACTGTTTCTTCAAATCTAGAATACATATGGTTGATCCATTTAAACCCATGGGGTTGCATGAGGCTCCTCTACAATTTTCTATCTTGGTTTTTGATGAGTACAAGCCATTTTCAATTGGTAGCATTTTTTCACTGCTACCAAAATCGTCAATTGCATGTAATGCAAAGTTGCAAGATTGGCTAGAATTGATTTGGCTCATTGTGTGCACAAATCAATGTCACAAGCATGGCTCAGTGGGAATTTTTATGCTAGGCATGCCCCTCTCATGCATCCAAAGCATCAGAATGTCGAGTCATACCCTACCGATGCAATGTAGAAGTTGCTTGACAACTTTTTTGACAACAATGATATTTTTTGCTCAAATTGTATCTAGTCTCAATCTATGATCCCTATGACTCGATAATGACTATATACAAGAATCAATAATTCTCATGATTGACCAAGGACACATCACATATACTCAAAACAAAGTCACAAAACTTTGACACACAAAATAGTCACAAAATATTGTCACATATTATTCAAAAATTTGATTCTAAATATGGTCAAATCAACTCTTGGCTATTTGATTATACAAAAAAAATCTTACAAATCATCTCATGGGATTTTATACAAAATTTGGCATTATAATATGTGCGATTCAACTCATCACCATTATAATATACAAATCATCTAATGACCTTTTATAAAAAAATTGGCATTACAATATGTGCGATTCAGCTCATCGCCATTTTAATATACAAAATTTGGCATGTACATATGTACAAATCAGCTCATTGCCATTTAAATATACAAAATTATGATGCTAAACATGTAAAACCCAACTCATGGGCATTTATATATACAGAAAAATAATATAGAACAATATGTCGATAATTTATACAAAATTCTCAAAATCATTCTACTCTAAACCATAGAATCAATCAAGTGAGCCTTCAGGATCGACTCTAACTTGTATTGTGTCAAGTATTGCCTCGTTGTCAAATTCATGAACTTTCCATAAAATCTTGTTAGGAGGTCTACCACGATACTTAATAAAATGAATGTTTGTTGCAATAACAAGGTTAGAGAAATGAAGAATATGTTTGTGTGTTTCAAAGTCCTCAAACAACCAAACATTAGAATTCTTGATAGGGTATCTCTTAAGCCATTTTCCTATCATGGCAACAGACCCTATTGGGTACTCAATACCCTCTCTGTCAATGATTATGGTTGTCAATTTTCTTTTTGGCTCAATACAACAACACAAATAGTAATATATTCCTTCTTCATTGTTCTCTTCTGCATCAACTACATACACATGACCTACATTATATAAAGTTTTAATTAATACCAAAAATAAAGTATGATATACAAAAAAATGAACCACAAAAAAAACTTGCAAAAAAATTAACTCAAAAAATCACCTAAATCCACTAGGTCGGATACATGTCAAAATCCACTAATGTTTCCATCTGGCTGAATTGTAGTGTTTTGGGAATTTGATATGAATCAATGAGAACCAATGGTCTACAAGACCATTTGTCAACCCACTCTTGTGAGTCACATTCTGCCCACAAACAATACATGCATGAAGAGAAAAAACATTCCATCTGTCTCATATAAATTACTAGTGAACTTGAATTTGAACTCGTAAATGAGTGCATGTCACTCGATCCTACAACTATACAACAATCTATATAGTTTTCAATGTTAGATTCAGTGATCAACCAAAAATATCTATGAACCATTGACATACCTGGATTACCTGGACCCATCATAGACTTACATCATTGCACAATTGTTTATGCATCTATCAACTCAGCACCACCTTTGTACTTCAATTTTTCTCTAGCTAGGGCTCTTTTCAAACATGCTCTTGCACCATCGTGCTCTCCCTTACCATGTCCAGCCTCAGTGAAATTACAAAAATGTTGTACACCGCTTGTCATATGCATCCTTGTCAACCAATAAAACATCCTTGCATTCTTGAATTGTGTGGTACAATTATTTGACCATATTAAGTGTCAGTTGTATCGTATGTTCCTTTCCCTTAAACTATCATAGAAAACTTTAAAGCATCCTTCTGCAAACTCTGATGAATGAGTACGATCATCACCTATGTATAAGTGATACTCTCTTACAACCATTCTATCCTCCTTTGTGCTATCATCTCCATGCGTGAATGCTCTGTGTACAAAAATAGAAACTTGTGTAGAGTGATAATACATGGATTGCACTTCATTTTGAGGTTGTAGTGTATAATTTTTAGTGAAATCAATGATAGAGACAATGGTGCCAAGAAATGTGTCCTTACATAACTTGAATTGCTCATCTATCCATCAAGCTCTATGTGTATGTATTATGTATTCATAAACTAGTTTCTCTTGAAACATTTTCATAAATTGAGCTACACATATATCATTTTTCACTAGCTCACATATCTTCAAATCTTTTCCATCTTTAACTCCATATGTGACTGCCTTGTATTTTCTGAAAGAAACTAGTTTCGTACCAATTTCATGTGTGCTCTCCAAATGTACGCATCTTGGTAAATGGTGCAAACCACCACATTAGGACAAGAACCTTCCAAACAAGGCATCTTATAATAAATGCAACCATCATGTCTATTACATAGCACACTTGAAATAAATTCTCTTACCGACTTAGGAGGTGCTTGTATATTACATTCCTGCAAAATATCGTTAGTGTGCAAAGTAGAACAAATATGATGAAAAATATCATAATGCATGGAAAACTCAGTATGCATCCTACAACAACATGTGGTGCGTACATGATTAATCTTAATATAAAAAGGTTTTTCCATTTCAAAAAATCTTTGAGAAATTCTTATTTGAGGAAACTTTTGAAGGAATCTTTCATAAAAATTAGTTTGAGTCATATCCAAATACTGTTTGGCATGTGGCTCATGATTTGTAGACCCAATTTGCCTTCTAATAACATCTCTTTGGTTGGACAAAACTATTGTGTTGTCATGCCAAAAATTTTCAATTAATGTTTTTAGTGCATCAACAACAACCTTGTCTTTGCGTGGTAGTCTACCCGAGAATGCCCAAAGAGAATTATTGCTAGGTTCCTCTATTTTTTCCCATCTCTTTAATGCTTTACTTAATGTTGTTCTACTAACATTTAATGACTTACTTGTTTTGCTTATCAAACGATCTTTTTTATTTTTTTGCTCATTATGGTTGATGTAATGACATGTCAAGTAGCATTATAATCTTTAGTATGTGATTTTGAACCAATAGCTTGATATGCATCAAATAGATTTCTCACAATAGTTCTTTCACTATTACTTTCAAATGATCTTAGGCCTAGAATTTTCATTGTCTCTCTAAAATTCAAATTTTTAATCATTTGAACAATTAATTGACATCTTGCAGTTTGATTTAAGTTTTCGAAATAGTTTTGCCATATTATTTTAACCATTCTCCTACAAGTTCATTCATTCATTTTATTGGGCATTGGCTTCAATATATTCTCATCAATGTCAATTAGATACTTTGGTTTCCTACGAATGATTCTAGGAGGTGTTAACATTGATGCATTATGTACATTCAATTCATCAAGTAGAGAAGGTGTAATATGTTTATCATTTAATTGATTATTCAATGTGGTATCTTCTTCAATTGCAAGGCACAACACTTCAATTAAGTCATTACATGTATGGTTAGTAAATCAATAATCATTAAATAATAAACCATAACAAAGCGACTAATTGCCTTCTAAAAGATGGGAGTATAAGATTGCTCTCAGATTTTTATAAGCAATACCAGTGATTAGACTACACCAAGATGAAGGATTTAATCTATATGATAATGATAAACAAGCAAAACGGATGCAAGATGGATGAATAATTCAAGAAATAGTGAATTCAAGCAATATGGCTTCAGGCAATATGGATTCAAGCAATAATGAAATAAACTAAATATGCAAAAAGCTAAACTAAGATGCAATAATCTCAAAAATCAAGCACAAGATCTTCAATGACTCCAGAGAAAAATCAGCATAATAATAATCTCCAAGGTGTTTCTCAAATATCTCTAGGGTGATTTGAATGAGAGTTGAAGGTTGATTTTATAGACAATTCACAAGAGAGATCAAGAAAAAACACAATTTAGAATTAATTGAATAATTGAGAAATCAGGTTCACTTAACCTTGAGATAGATTCCAATTATAGTTTAATTGAAATGCATTCAGATAAGAAGTTCAAGTTGCATTAGAAATAAGAATTAATTAATTCCATCCACTTGTGATAAAAATAGATAATTCTTTGATTTATTCAAGAAAAGAGTCTTTTAATGCATCTGAACTTCTTTTTCTCAAAAGCTTGGAGTTCTAATTTGAGAGAATGATTAGTAACTCAATTAATTTTTTTTCTGTTTTCAAGTTCTCAATTTAGAAATAATATCTCAAGTTTGATTTCTCTTTTAATTCTTTTATTTTATTTTCAATTTAATTCCTCTTTTGTAATAAATTCCTCTTGTGAATGATTACATGGCAAATTTATTAATTAATTAAATATTCTAGGATATTTAATAAATTAAACAAGATAATTGATCAAAATGATATTCTTGGAATGATTTAATTAATTAATTAAATATTTAATTAATATTGGGTAATTGACTTGCCATGCAATATTTGATGATTAAAGAATTAATAAATATGCTCAAGATTGATTTAATTGCCTTTGGTTAGGACCTTGGTGATGTTGTCGAGATTAGGGGCCCATGGTTTAGATGACCAATTTTAGGGTATTACAGATAAAACACCTTCTGAAATAGGCAACACAAACATAATATAGTTAGGAATTGTAGCAAATACAAATTTTATCATTAGATGCGACCATCTAGTGAGAGCCATGAGTTTTTCTAAGAAGAAACTCTATTTTGAATAGAGGAAGAAAAACTAGATCAAAAGCTACTCTTATTCCTTCCCACAAACAAAGGGATACCTAGAGATTTACAAGCTAGTGCATCAAACTTTAAGCCAAGGAAGTTTGTTAGTTTGGCCAAAATAATTGAGGAGCTATTTGAGAAAAATACCTTTGATTTTGAGGAATTTACCTTTTGCCCTGATATCTTGCTTTATGTTACCTTGGCTTCCCTCACTGAAGGCTCCGCAGAAAGTAATGTGTCATTTGAAAAAATTAATATGAGTGGTGGCAATCTATACTAGAGGAAAATCAATTCCTTTCCAAAGACCCCTTTGGAGATGTGCTAATATTCATCTCCTTAGAGCTTTAACTATAATTATAAATAAGAATGGGGGCAATGGGTCCCCTTGTCTAACACACTGAGAAGAAGAGAAGAAACCACATGGGATTCCATTTACAATGACTAAGAATTTCGTCCTAATATGAAAGAGATAATCAATTTGATCCATAGTTTGGAAAACCAAAAACTTAACATCACTTGTTCAAGAAATTTCCAACTATCCCTATCATAGACTTTCATCATGTCTAGTTTCAGAATCATTAATTCAATTTTGGATTGATTTATAGAGTGGAGAACTTCACGTACTTCTAAGCCCTCCTGAGCTATCTCCTTCCCAAGAATAAATCCACCTTTTTCTTTCAATATGAATTTGGGAATCAATTTGGCGAGCCTCAGAGATATAGCCTTTGTAAAGATTTGGTAGGTAGTGGTACAAAGAGATACATGTCTAAAGTGTACAAACAATACTATGGAGGGTGATTTGGGAATGAGGGTTATTAGTATAGTATTAAATTACTTTAGGATATTTCCATTATGCCTCGATTCCTCCACTTCTTTCGAAACATCCTAGGGCACAAAGTACCAACATTTCTAGAAGAAAAATTATGTGAAGCCATTTGATCTTGGAGCTTTGTTTGGGGGCATAGAAATAGCTACATCTTTGATTTCGTCTAATGAAAATGTTGGCATTGCACACTCCAATGAGAAATTGTACGTGATTGAAGGTATTGTCATTGATGGCAACCTTGCAGTCCTATGGCACCGACAACAGCAGATAGTTTACCGACAGCGGCAAAGATGATTACTGACACCCTAGTCAACAAGATTTTGTTTATTGCATATTGTATTTATTTGTATTATCTTTTTGTAAGACGACAAGGCAAATTGTAATAAGACTCATATATAAGTATGAGATCTTGTAGATCATTTAAGATGCGGATTATTGCAGAAGTAATATGCGAATATTAAAGCAGATTCAGGAGTAAGCTTTATGGTTACTATATGAGCTTAAACTGGTACTGAACTTGGCATAGCAGATGTTGAACTAAAGTAGTACATTATATTAGATTTGCATACTCCACTTTGTAAGTCAGTGAGACTTCCTTTTGTAATTAAGCAGCAATCTTTAGGCAGTTGGCCTTCCTGCATGTGCAGGCCCCTATTGTAAGTAATATCCATTCATTGGCTAGTGAGTGAATATTGTGGGTCACAAATCCCACCAAGGTTTTTCCCACACCGGGTTTCCTCGTTAAGCATCTTGTATTATGGTGCTCTTTCTATGTTGTCTTTACTGTTCTTATTTACTACACTAATTTTGGTTTACTGGTACACTATTTTGGAATGCGATTTACTTAATATGTTAAGAAAATCTCTTAACCAGCAAGATACTGATTCACCACCCCCTCTCAGTATCTTTGGGATTCCTAACAGAAAAAGGCTTGAGGAGTTCTTGATTATCCTACTATGTAATCTAATTAGGTATGGGATCTAATAATTCTTGAGATTCATCAAATAAATTATTAGGAGGGGTTGAGAAGAGGTTGTTGAAGACTTGAATGGCATCTAATTGGATTTCCCCTAAGGAATTTTTTATTTGGAAGATTGTGCTACTAACCCTTCTCATAGTAGCTAAAGAATAAAAAAAATTGGTATTCCTATCCCCTTCTTTGACCTAGAGCTCCTTAGATTTTTGCCTCTAAAAAAACTCTTCCTGCTCGAGTATTTTGTCATGCTGATTCTAAAACTATTTTTCATAAATATAGGAAGAATCCTTACTACCATTTTTAATTATATCATCATTAACATCCTTAATTTATTTCCCAATATCAATTTTTGACACAAAAATATTTTTAAATACTTTGAATTCCAAAATTTATTTTTTCCTTAATGTGTTGAATCTTTTTACTTAGTTGGAACATCATTGAGCCTTGGGTAAATAGAGCACTTTTCCACTATTGTCGAAGTAAACAGAAGAAGGAGGGGTATCAAAACCACATATGTTGGAACCTAAAAGATGATTTCGATTTACTTTGATGTGAAACAAATCCCAATCCATGAAATATTAATCACCTAGTATAGAATGGTTTTATAGTTGTAATGTTTTCATTGTGATACATGATTTACCAACATATTGAAACTTATTGGCTAGTGGAATAAATGCTATACATGGATCACACAAATTTTTGGCTAGTGAAATCCATGTTGTATATAGGAATTAGTGAAAATTACACTAACATTTTTTCTAGTGGAATTCGCATACCTTGGAATGTTTGATGACCCTCAGCATAGCACAACTTGCTAGTTTATGGACCATGGAACATTATTTTTAGTGGTGTGTCTTTTTTATGATTTTTATGAGTCCACTTGTGTGTTTGTATTAAAATTCTAAGGATGATACTTAGTTATTGAGACACCATTTGCATTGTGGTCTCTTCAGTTTAGTATTTTATTATTGTTTTATTCGTGCATTGCATTTATAATTAACGTATTTCATATATTTAATAATATAATTTGTATTTTGAGTGTGTTTGTTTCATGGTTACTTGATGCTTTGTTTTCTTTATGTTACCCTTCATGAGCACATTTGTATTTTCTTTGTGTGGATGTGTTGATAGAATCCTAAGCTTAAGGGTCTATACATCTCTCAACTTATCATCATCTCATGCACCTTTCTCTTGATTGTTTTGTCCTTTATCAAAGGTAAGAGCATAATTTCATTCCACACTAAAGTGGGGAATAAATTTACCATTTTATGTTATTTATCCTAGCAATTTCATGCTCAATTTGGCACTTACTTTAGTGTGGATTCACATTGTTCATTTCAAGTATGAATTTTGTATTCATTGTCAAACATGAAATCTAACTCAAGCTCTTATGATAAGGGCCCCAATACTTGGTTCTCCTTTCTAAAGGCCCCTTTTTTACTAGATAAGGTGGTACCTATTTCCCTATTCCTCCCAAAAGGGATTAAAATTTTAAATGTTATGTGTTAATATTTACATTCAATGATTTGATCCTAATATTTACATTTGGTCATTATTTGTCAACCTATTCTTGAAATAGCCTTTTGATCCATATATAAAGAACATCTTTAATGATTCATAGGGTCTAGTTAGAAATACAATCTAATATAATCAATGATAAGAATTATTAATAATTGGTTTCTCATTTATGATTATCATCAAGTTGTCATTAGTGCACTAGCACTTTTAGCACTTCAAGAAGTTAATTGAATGAACATTTTTTTGTAGTGTTCATTGAGACGACTTCAAACCTAAGGTAATATTGTCATTTTAGCATTTATTATATTGATTTAGAATCTATCCTTGTGAGGGAATGCAATTTATTATACTTCATTATTTTTTTACGGGGGGAACACCAACACATGGTTTGCATTAGGTTAGGCCCTAAACAACACAATCATTTTCCCTCATTTTTTGTGTCTATACGCACATATGAACAATTAAGATAATAATAGGCACCATTAGACTTTAACAAATAAAATCCTTTAGAATAAGGTGTCCAATTCCCCTTTGTTAACAATATATCACATATATTTTTAAAAGATAAATATGGAGAGCTTCCTAGATCTATTCGCAATCGTCTCCCAACCTTCAAACATGAGCACTGACTACTTCTATCTAGTACTGACAACTTCATATTTATATGAAAGGTTCTCCTTCATGTCTCCATCTCAAATATTTCTTTCTATTTTGTCTTTTATCTTGTGTCTACTATATTTTATTAGGTCTAGTCATTTTATCATGGCTAGCCTAGTTCACTCATACACACACACACACATGTACTCGATCAATTATAATAACATGGAAATAAAAAAAGTGTGAGTCTAGGAAAGTGTGGCTCTCCCATTGATAGAAATCCAGTCCCAATAACAAATCTAATGTTGTATGTGATAAGCAATTGATCCTAAGTTAATACCCATGTTAGTCTAAGATCACTTATTCTACATGTCATAATTGAATCAACTTTTTTTTGCCATATAAATTTCATGAAAAAATAATAACCAAATAAAATTTTATGAACCTTTAAGTGATCATAGATAGATCTAATTTTAGAGTCCTATAAAATGCACCAAGTAAAATCTAGACAAAATAGCAACACTAATAGATTAGGGACATACTAACTATTAGCACTTGAAAATTCCTAAGACTCTTCAATGATTATGATGATAAATTTGATTAAGGCTCCTAAAGGCACTTCTGTAGATACTTTTTGAATGGCCTAGTTTGAAGGTGAATAAGTGAAAGCCCCGCGATTGTCATAAGGAATCACTTTGGTATTATTTTCACCTAATATGAATAAGTGTATATGCTCATTTGCAGTATCCCCATAATCAGATTTGACATGTTTTTGAAGCACTTCGTTTGAGGGTTCAACAGGTCTACATTTTGCACATTTTCAGAATAGTTGGAGTAGCCTACTTTGGAGGGTCACATTTCACATCCAATTGACTATCATGATAAACCAATTACTCCCCTTTGTTGACAACATATTGGTGTACTCTTTTATTCTTTTTGAAAATCTCGGGACTCCATTTGATATTTTACTAATCCTAATCCATTTGCATTTTGTTTTGGTTTTTTGCATACTAAATTACATCTTCCATCTTCTAGAATGACCATCTTCAAGGAATTATAGCTCATGAGATCAAGTGATTGTCAAGAGAGGCCGGTTATTTCCCGCAATTGTCAGTATATCAATGTAATCACATGCAAATTTTTAGAGTCCCGTGAGTTTGTTTGATAATTTTGCCAAGTCCAAACCATTTTTATTTCAGTGTTTTGCAGTTTGCATAAAGAAATGTCTAATAGGGGGCTCAGTTTGTGTATTTAAATTTTGTATCCAGATGATTATCATAGCAAACCAATATTTTTTGTGATTCTCTATATTTTAGTGAGCCCCAGACTTTGTTTGATGCCTTTTCTAGATCAAAACCAAATTCAGATTGTTTAGGTTTATTTACAAAATAGTGTTAAACCTATTAAATTGACCTTGCATTCTGGTTTTTATTTTGCAACCCATGACTTGCATATAGTTCAATGATCTCCTGCACAAGTTTTCATATCATAATGGCATCGTTTTGTATTTTTTCGAAGACAAAACCAAACTGACTTTGTAAAGGTTAGGCATCAACATTTCCAGAAAGTTTCAAAAAGCCCAAGTTTGACCATTAATATCTTGCACATGTGATGAATCCAGGCAAAACCCCTCAACATGAATACTAATTATGCCTTAATGAGTCAATTCTTTCACTAGTGGATTCTCAGAGTAGAGTTTGATATTTTTCCTAGATACATATTTGACTGCATTCAAAAGAGTTATGCACATGCACTTACAAAAGTGGTGAAGTCGTCAGCTTTGAACATTAATATTTGATGCCTCAGGTAATGCCATGCAATTTATATTTTGATTCCCTGTATATTAGTATATGTGCTTGCCAGTTTCTAGGGTCTCATGATTTGGTTTGATCAATTTTTATGAGCAGTTTCAGAGGCTTCGAGCTTGTTTTGGCTGCTTTATAGAATTATTAGAGGTCAATCTTCAGTTGTTTCTCACTCCCTGTTTATGATCTAGAGTGCATAATGAAGTGGTTTGGAGTTAATTTCATGATTTAGTTGATTCAGAATGGAATTTTTTTAGTGGGGTCTGAGGGGGACTTGACTCTCCTTGTGACATTGCATTCTCCTTTAAGTTGCATCTTGATTATTATACTATTTAAAACACTATGTATTTGAATAATATTAATATTATCAGCGAGGCTATGCATCCAATTTATAAGTGATAGTTATTTATAAGTGATAGTTCAAAAGCATTTGGTGGATTTTTTTTTTTTCTAAATCAAAGAATCCTTTATTTAAATCACTATTTAATAATGTTTTAAAACATTATTAAATTCTTTAGAATGTTTTTAATTCACATTCAAATTGATTCTAAAAGAGAACCATGGAGTTGATAATGTGGGGCCCATTGCCGTTTTAATCCCCCGAGACAAAGTTTTAAATTTTCCCACAACCCGATGAAGCAAGAATCGAACTCTTGTGAGTGCTGGGATTTTCCAAGGATTCCCATTGAAAGAAAAGAATGGCTTCAGCGAGAGCGGAGAAAGCGAAAGGATTTTTGGCCTAAAAGGCATTGTTTCACCTTTGTCTATTTAGGCATAAAAATGAAAATCTTCTTATTGTTAAGAAGAGTTAAAAAAAACTAAGTCCCTATCATTGTTTTAGGGCTTCTTTTTTTTTTTCCATATGTTGACCTACACAGGCATACCCCTGTATGGATCGATCAGAAAGTTCATCCTTTGCGTATTTTCTTGCATCTTTACTGTGTATTGGGGTGCACTATTGTTATATTGGAAGATGATGGTTATCATTTATGAGAAAGAAGGCAACGCTATTCCATTTTAATGGCCTTATTAACCTGCACTGGGCCATGAACTATGGAAATGGCTGCAATAATATTCTTCTACTAGGGGCGACGCCATTTGGGGACATAGATGAAATTTTTTTGAACGACACAGGGCATTTCTTGATGGCGCAGAGAGTGGGGAGCGATTCCATTATGTACAACGCAATGAGTGCACCAATATTTTCTCTTAGGTTGCACGCTGTTTCGATTTTCTTAGCAAATGAAGGGTTTTCGATGGGTTTGAGCTGTAATTTTGCAAGCTTGTGTGTGATGGTGAGATTGAAGTTTAAGCAAATACTTTGAACAAATGTGTGCACGCTGTGAATGCATATTTCTGTGAAAGCTTCTTGTTCCTTAAGACATTAGCTTACAATGATGATTTTGAAGATTAAAGGTTTTGTGACTTCTCCACATAAAGCGGATGAATAATCTTGTGAGATATTGCTCGGGTTCAGCAACGATTTTGTAGATGTTTGAAGCTAAGATCTTCCTTGAACATGCAACTCCAGTTTGGACATGAATCTTTCCATTCATCACCATGCATAAGCTATTTTTAGTTTAAATCAGTTTTTGTTTATTCATGCAAATAAAGAATGTACTCCAACATGCATTAATCCTTAGTACTATTTTTAGTTTTGTTTTTTGCATAAGTTTGTTTTTAGTAAATAAAGCATGCTGTGCATGCACTTATTGTATTCTTAATTTAGGGAGTAGTTTGTTTTTAGTTTGAGAGATTCAGTAGCTTCCATGCAATGCTGGGAATATAATTATTAATTCTTCTAGGCTGCAAATTCTTTATATATACAACCTCTATGTAATTTCTAATTATTATGCAATAAAGAATCTCTTCTTGAAAAACAGGGTCTGTAATAAAAACAGAGTATTGTTTATTTCTGAGATTAATTGTGTTTGGCTGCAATTATTTTTACCTCTGCTATATTTATTGTTGTTATTGTGTGTTCTTTTCTATTTAATTTAATTAATCAGTTGGCTCAGAGGAAACATAGTAGTATTAGAGCAGGTAAAATTGTTTTGGGTTAAAGTTTTATTGTTGGAATTTCAACAAAGTTAATCATGTCGAATTGTAACCATATGCCCATTCTAGAATTTCATGGGAATGATTATGATTATTGGTGCATTAAGATGCTGACCTTTTTTTTATTGGAAAAGACTTGTGGGAGATTATTGAATGAGGTTATGAGGAGCCAGCTGATTGGAATGTCCTTACAGCCAATGAAAGAACAACAAGAAAGGAAGCAAGGAAAAAGAATGCTCAAGCTTTGTTTCACATTCAGATAGCTCTTGATAAGAGCTTATTTCCAAGAATATCAGAAGCAACAACTGCCAAAGATGCCTGGAAGACTTTACAAGAAGCTTACCAGGGTAGTGATCAAGTTAAAGTGGTCAAGCTTCAGACATTGAAGCGAGAATTCAAAAATTTGAAGATGCAAGAAGCTGAAAGTATAAGTGATTATTGTGTTAGAGACAAAGATGTGGTCAATAAAATGGCTACACTTGGAGAAATTATAAGCAATGAAGTTTTGATTAAAAAGGTGTTGGATCTTTGACACCCAGATGGAATCATGTAGCAATAATCATAGAAGAAAGCAAGGATTTGACAAAACTATAGTTTGATCAACTGGTTGGATCCCTGATGTCTCATGAAGAAAGATTGAAAGATTCTTTTGAAGTTGTAGAGAAAGCGTTTTCCTCTAAATTGCTAATCACAAAAAATGAAGATGTAAGCAGCAGTATGCCAAAATCAATCAAGACAAAGGTAAAGGGCAAAGCCAAAATTCTTCAAGATGTAGAGGTAGAGGTGGCTCAAGAGGAAGAGGTGGTTTTAGAGGAAGAGGTAGAGGCAGATTTGATAAGAGATATGTTCAATGTTACCATTGTAATAGGTATGGCCACTTTGAAAGAGAATGTAGATTGAAAGAAGTTAAAAGTGCTAACTATGCTCAAGAAAGTAGTGAGAATCCTCCTGATCACTTATTTTTATCTTATGCAAAGGTTGAAAATACTAGTAAAGATGTTTGGTACCTAGATTCTGGATGCTCTAACCATATGATAGGGAATGAGAAGTTGTTCTCAACAAAGGATGGAAGTTTCAAATCCAAGATCCAGCTTGGTGATGATAAATCATTGGAGGTTGCTGCCAAAGGAGCTATGGAGGTTCAAACAAAAGAAGGTATAAAGAGTATTCATGATATTTATTATACTCCATAATTGAAGCACAATTTGTTACGTGTTGGGCAGCTATGTGAGAAAAATTATAAAGTAATCTTTGAGAATAAGACATGTACTATCTATGATAAGAATAAGGGTAATAGGGTGATCACTATTGTTCCTATGACAAGAAATAGAATGTTCCCCTTAAGGTTTGGTGAACACTACAACAGTTTGGCAAATATGGCTTATGAGGATTCAAGTTGGTTATGGCATCTCAGGTATGGGCATTTAAATTTTCATAGTTTGAAGTTTCTAACCTCGCATGCATTAGTTTCTGGTTTGCCCAAGGTTGAGGAACATAAGGAGGTTTGTGAAGGTTGTGCTAAAGGAAATCATGCAAGGGAAAAGTTTCCAAAGGGCAATGCATGGAGGGCTCATCACCCACTTCAACTTGTTCATTCAGATATATGTGGTCCTATGTAGACTAAGAGTTTGGGTAAGTCATCATATTTCATCACTTTTATTGATGATTACTCATGAAATAGTTGGGTATATTTTTTGAAGGCCAAGGATGAAGCCCTAGATACATTCATGAAGTTTAAATCCCTTGTGGAAAATGAGAAAGCATGCAAGATCAAGTGTATAAGGACTGATCATGGAGAAGAATTTTTCTCAAAGGCTTTCCAAAGTTATTGTGATTTTAATGGCATCAAAAGACAACTTACTACTGCATACACACCTCAACAAAATGGAGTAGCTGAAAGGAAGAATTATATTGTGGTTGAAATGGTAAGGTGTATGTTACAAACTAAGGGATTGAGAAATTCTTATTGGGGAGATGCAATTGCTACAACAGTGTACATCCTCAATCATAGCCCCACTAGTGTACTAGAAAAGTTGACTCCTTATGAAGCTTGGTATGGAAAAAAGCCTAATGTTAATCATTTCAAAGTTTTTGGTTGTTTGGCTTATGTGCATGTACTTGATCAAAATAGACAAAAGTTAGATGGAAAGAGTGAGTCATTTATTTTTATTGGGTATAGTGAGAAAAGAAAGACTTATAGATTGTATAATCCCCTGACTAACAAGCTTATTGTCTCAAGAGATGTGATATTTGATGAAGGGGAAGTTTATGGTCCTCAAAAAGGCCATCTTGAGAAGCCAAAATCTGTTTTGAATAATGATATAATTGTTGATATTGATCATGAGCAGCCAACTAATGTTTCTATATCCAGTGGTTTAACTCCACCAAGAAACCCTTCATCAAGTTCTTTAGTACCAAGTTCAAGTCCAGCTTCTTCTCCAAGTTCTACAAGGAAGGTATGGAGATTGAGTGATATCTACCAGAGGAGTGAAAATAAGGTACATGAAGAAAACCCAATAGGTGAGACAATGAATTTTGCTTTATTAGCCAAGGCTGATTTTGAACCATCATGTTTTGAAGATGCTTGTACTAATGAGGTTTGGGTGAAAGCTATGGAAGAAGAGATGGATTCCATTCATAGGAATGACACTTGGGAGTTAACAAAACTTCCACATGACAAAAAAATGATTGGCACCAAATGGGTCTACAAGACCAAGTTTAACAATGATGGGAGTGTTGAAAGACACAAGGCAAGATTAGTTGCTAAAGGATTCACACAGAAGTATGAAATTGATTGTGAAGAGACATTTGCACCAGTAGCAAGACAAGAGACCATAAGAATGTTGATTTCATTAGGAACTCAGAAGAAGTGGAGCATACATCATATCAATGTGAAAAGTACCTTTTTAAATGGGTACTTAGAAGAGGAAGTATATGTTGAGCAACCATAAGGTTTTGAAGTGGAAGGAAAAGAGCATCTTGTTTATAGGTTGAAGAAGGCTTTGTATGGCCTCAAGCAAGCACCAAGAGTGTGGTATGCCAGGACTGATGGATACTTTCGGGAGAATGGCTTCTAGAGAAGAGTGATCCTACCCTTTACTATGAACAAGAAGGTACTGATACTGTCATCATAGGTTTGTATGTTGATGCTCTTTTGTATATGGGTAGTAGTTCTAAGATAATAGATGAATTCAAAACTTCTATGATGAAATAATTTGAGATGAAAGATCTTGGTCTGATGAAATATTTTCTAGGAATGGAGGTTTATCAAAGTAAGGATGAGATTTTCATTTGTCAAACAAAGTATGCATAGGATATGCTGAAGAAATTTAATATGACTGATTTTAACCCTGCCTCCACTCCAAGTTCTCATGGATTTTTTCTATGTACAGATGATGGTACTGATTTAGTTGATGAGACAACTTACAGAAGTCTTGTGGGGAGCTTGATGTTTCTAATCCACACGAGGCCTGATATTGCCTATTTAGTTTCACTTGTTTCAAGGTATATGAAAAATCCATCTGAAATACATATGAAGGTAGCCAAGAGGATTTTGAGGTATGTGAAAGGGAATTTAATTTTTGGTATTCATTACTACTCTTTTGAAAAATTCAATTGTAGGCTTTAGTGATTCAGATTGGGGAGGTAGTATGGACGACCATAAATCTAAAACTAGACAAGTGAAGTTCTTTTTCTTTACAAAAATTTAAAATTTGATCCTTTTATACACCAAAAGATGGTGAGGTTCTTTTTAAAGCTCTTTTTTGAGAAATGAACATTGTTTGTCCTTTTTAGATGCCCAAATGAAAGTTTTCTTCTAGGAAAGCAAGAAAGATTTTTGTTGTGATTCTTTTTAAGTACCCAAATAAGGTGTGAGTTCAATTTTTAGCTTTAAACAAGAAATGAAATAAATTTAAATTTTTAACTAACTTAGCTAAGTTAGTAAAAAAAATTCTGATTACTTTAAATCTAGCTTAAATAAAAATAAGCTCCAAACCTGCAATTAAACCATTAATAACCTACAAAACAAACAATTAATCAGTCAACAAAATGATGGCTTTATGGACATCCACAAGTCTAACTTTTGAGTTCTCTATTACAAATTATTTTATGTCTTATGTCTATGATATGCTACAGAATACACTGTACGCGCTACAGAATGCCCCGAATGCGCTATCAAATAGACCCAATGCACTAAGTTGTTTTTCAAATGTGCTCGACTGTTAAATTCCTGTGCTGAAAGGTACAAGAAATCTTTTTAAAATTCTATGCATTAAGGGAGGGTTTCTACATGCTAGGAAATGAGTCCAATGCACCGAATAATATATCGGATGTGCTGAAGAATTAACCGGATGCACTAAGAAAAGTTCCCTATGCATTGATTCTTGTTTCCCGCGTACCTGCAAAGTTGGTCAAATTCAAAAACTAATTTGATTAATGGGGTTGAGCCCCACGATGGGCACCAGAAATGTAAGCGGGAAAAGCGGTTCGATGAAATCTAAAATGTGAAAATATTCAAAGACTTTCCCACACACCAATGGGACTCTTGGTGCAATTTATGGAGCCATGAGGAATAGCTCAACTTCCCAAGGAGTGTTCCATGGTTCTCTATCTCACAAGGTCCCTCAAGCCAATGCCTTTGTTCTCAAATCACTGAGCAAAGTGACTTAGGGATGACAAATGCAAGAATGAGGGATTCTTTTGATCAAATTTAGTATGAATGCATCCTATTTATGCATGATTCTGACAAATGAACTAAACTAGATGATAAGATGACAAGGTTAGTAAAAATACTATCCTAACATGATATGCTAGCTATATGATTTAATCTAAGATGATAAAAATACTCTAAAATGATTATTAGATTTATTTCTATTACAAAGAGAGGCTAAATGCTTGTTAAAATTAAGTATAAGTATGATGCTAAAGACTTGGATGCTTGAAATGGAGGAATGAGAGCTCTATTTATAGAAGAAATAGGAAAATGGATGATCACGATTTAATGATCTGATCAAGGGGCGGGATTGAAAGCTATCAATCCATGTTTACAATTCTCACCAATGAAATGGTGACAATTGTCAATATAAGACTGCTTGAGAGGAGAAGTAAGAAGCATTAAATGCTTGAGAAGACCTCATGGTTATCCTAGGAGGTAAGAGTTAAGGTTAGGTTAGGGTTATCCATTGGATAAAGCTTTTACCCAAGGGGTAAACTCTTGTGCAAGGGTTAAGGAGATAACCATGGTCAAAGCAATGAATGCTTGATGAGACCCCAAGGTTAGATGAGGGTTGAGTTAGGCAAAAAGTCTCTAACCATGCCACTAAGCATTAGTTAACCATTAATGGTTTGGAAGACTTTGGGGACAAATTTGTAAGAGTCCTTCCAAATTTGGGGGTATTCAACAAGTTAGCTTGTTGAAGGCATAAAGGCTTTAATACCTTTGGAAGACTTTACTTCAAATTTGAGAAGTGACCTCCTCAAATTTAGGGAGAGGGGATAATTGAAGGGTTTTAGGTTAATTGATTAGGATTAGAGGGATTTTAGAAGAATTTAGGAAGAGGGTTAGGAGGCAAGTGGGAGATGTAGGAAAATGCAAGTGGGTGAGGAATATTAGGATTTAATTAAAATAAATTGCTTTATTTTAATTTGGTTGCAAGTGGAAAATTTAAATAAATTAGATTTATTTAATTGGGGTGAACTATTTAATTAAATGTGAATTTAATTAAAAGTAGAGAGAAGGGATTTAATTAAATAAAATGATATATTCCACATAAATGATATAAAAGGCTTAAGTGAATTTAAATAAATAAATTGAATAATTTATTTAATTAAACAGAGGAATGTGGATGATTTAATTAAATTAGATTTAACTAAATAGAGGAATGAGAATAAAATGAACATTAAATATTCATTTAGGAATATGGTCATATTTATACGTCTACACCTAGAACTATATGGGTCACTAAATTGTGTTATGAAGTATATGACAACATTTTGGAGCTATATGATGAAATGTTGATTGATGCTTCTTTGGATGATAAAACTGAACACTTTGGCACTGTAGAGAAAAAGGCTTTTGAAGTTAAAACCAGTTTCAACAAGAAAAGAAGAGAAAATAAGATAGACAAAATGCCTACATTTATTCATAATGTAATTCTCAGGATAGATACAAAACTAGGTTCTCAATCTAAACTAGTAGATCAACTAAAAACAGTTAGTACTCCTGAGGTGAAGAGGCCTAAAAATTTCATTTCTTCTATCACATTTGACTCTGATCCAGAGGATAATCAACCTCTTGCATTAAGAAGGGTACAAAGGAAGAAAGCTGACGGGCCTTCGGTAGAGGAGAAGAAGATGGAACCAAGGAGGAAGCTAATAAGAAAGGTAACAACTGCATCCACACCTCCAGAAAGGAAACCTACTTAGAAGAGGTAGACTGCTCCATCCGCTCCTGCAACCCCCACCAATAAGAAAAAGAGTGATGAAACAACTAAATCTGGTAAAATGACTTGTGCAGAGTTAATTGATGAGGTAACTAAAGATAGAATTTTGAAGAATGTGTAAAATTTCTATGAATATTTAGATGATAATAGGAAAAATGAAATAGAAGAAGCAATTTTGTTACATCTAGACATATATAAGAAGGCTTTAGTAGAAATTTTGAAGGAAATTCCTTTGTCATTGTAAAATAAGTTAGATGCAAGGAGATTAGATGCAATCAAGAGGGACAGAGAGATCAAAGAAGTTGAACTTTTGAATATGTGTGGTTCTATAAATAATGAGAAAATGAAAAGATGTATAGATGCTACAAATAGAATAATCTTTAGCAAAAAACCCCAACAAATAAGCCTAATGATGGGTAGAGTCAATGAGATAATAAATGAGACCAGAGATGGTTGGGATAAATTCTTTCAAAAGAATCTTGACTTTCTCACTTCTCAAGAAAAATTTGCTAAGGCAACTGCTCCCACCGTTCTGGACAAATCTAAAGGGAAAAGAATTTTGGGAAGTTCAGATCAAATTTTAACCGACAGATAATCCTAAAACTGATGACAATTTATAGACTAAACTGACAGAGACTACATTTGTATAGTTTGGGCAAGGTAAAATAGATAATGTACAGATAATATTGTGGATAATACTCCACCGACACTAACAAATGATAGTTCTGATACTTAATGTAAGTACAGATCCAATAGCCAACACGATGAGAGGGGGGGGGGGGTTGAATCATACAAACTTAATCTTCCATAAAAACATCAGATTCAACCTCGGTAACATATACTTCAGTAATATAACCAAAACTGCTAAACATGCAAACTCAAAAGCATATAAACATCATAAACTTCATAACACCAGATTTAATGTGGAAATCCAAATAGGGAAAAACCACTGTGGGATTTCAGACCCACTAAGAAATATACTCTTCTATAGTATGCTCAGATAAAAGCAAATCCTATTAAAGATTACAAACACATTGCTAGATGTGACCCAGTTAAGGGATTTCCCTCAGATCTATTAGGATCTTCACTTTGTTAGAAGTGACCTTGTTAAAGGATTTCAAACACTCAATCAGAATGTCACCTTATTAGAGGGTTTTACAAATAAGACTGTTAAGTCCACTCGGTTAAGAGATTTTCTATCACTTTCACAAAATAACAGTAATAAAAATCTATCTACAACTTCACATCTAAAATGCTAAAGCAGATTATTATTTGCTCAATACAATCTAGACATAGAAATAATCTTGTCCATCTGTTGGGCTTCTATACTTAATTACTAGACACGTCTTCAATCTTTTGTGCTCGGTAATCACTATGTAGCATCCCTGTGCATACATTTGCCCACATGCATTGTTTATCAATAGTTCCCTATTTATAAACAATTAGCCAGCTGCTTAATCTCCTTGATCATATTTCCCATGATCAATCATAGCCATCATATCTTCAAACTTTGACCAGGTTCAATGTATCCTTCTATCTGAAAACGTTTTACCCTGCCAAGGAACTTGCATACATTTCTTGGAACTTGTGCTAGGGTATTGTGGTTCAATCTGAGCTATAGATCTTCATGTTGATTTTCCTTTGGCATAGATTCATTAAAAAACTTCATGCATGGCATACCAATCATCTAATCAGTTCTAGCTCATCAGCTTCCTTCATTAAATAATGCATGTAACCATTTAATGTATTCTGTTACAGCTTGGTTACAACTTTGTAACAACTCAGTAAATACTAAACTTCACTCGGTAGATATTCTGCCTTCATTAACTAATAGCAATAACCTTAGGGTTTACCGACTAGGTTCCTTAGGGTTTATCAACTAGGTTCTTTTCTTAGTAACATAGTATTTTATTAACCTTACAATTTACAGCATATGTATGATGTTTAAAATAATCTAAACATCATGATCTCATCATTGTCTGACTTGGTAATAGTTTCCCATTGAATAACTTATTCATCCCCTTATTCAACATATTCTTTCTATGTCTTTTACCAACATCTTTAAACTCTTTAAATCATACTTCTCAAGATATGGCAACATCATACTGAATTAGAAAATCAATTTCTTAACATCAATGACAAAACAATAATATCAAGACAGTAAACATCCTTAATCAGTTATATCCATAATCATCAACAACCTTCTCAATATGCTTATTGAAATGTCAACAATCTCCCATTGTCTGTTATAATGCCAAATGCTAACAATCTCCCCCTTTGGAATTGATGGCAAAACCAATTAATTTGACCTTAAAAAGATTCGGATTGTTGTGATTCTGAAATGCTGAAATACTCTCTTGCTGTCAACAGATTTCTCCCCCATACATTAGACTTCTCCTATTTTCTTCAGTCTTTTCAATCAGTCTTCTCCCCCTTATATTAGTCTTCTCCCCCTTTGACAATAATGCCAAAAAGTAAAGAACTAAAACATAATTTCTTCCTGTATGAAGTGATTTCCTACTGTTGTGTATCAACTGAGTCTCAATCAGAGCATTCTCTTCAATCCCTGTTCCCTATATTGTATCCTGCATTATTTCCTGTACACCTTTAGAAAACATCCTAAAGTGTGTAAATCAATATCAACTCCTAAAAGATATTTGATAGAGTCATCGAATTGACGCTTTCACCAAACTCGGTCAGTGAGTAGAAGATAGGGGTAGGACCCCTAACTTACTTCTGAGATATTCAAAAGTGTCCCTTGGTAGTGGCTTGGTAAAGATATCTGCTATTTGTTCCTTTGTGCTAGCATACTCCAACACCACTTTCTTCTCTTGAGCTTCTTCTCTAAGATAATGATATTTGATAGAGATGTGCTTTGTCTTAGAGTGCATAACAGGATTCTTTGAAATGTTAATGGTACTAGTATTAGCACAGAATATAGTTACTGGCTCGGTAACTTTCTCATTTATTCCTTCCAATAGTTGTTTGATCCATGCAATGTTGGTACAATTCAATGCTGTAGCAACGTATTCAACTTCTTCTGTTGACTGTGAAACACATCCTTGTTTCTTGCTAAGCTAAGTTACTAGTCTTTCTCCTAAGAAGAAAGCTCCTCCACTTGTGCTTTTTCTGCCATCAATGTTGCCTGCCCAATTAGCATCAGTATAAACTTTTAAATCAAAATCATTTCCTTTCTAACATACTAAGCCAAAATCCTCTGTGCCTTTCAAGTATCTAAAAATTCTCTTGATTGCTGTCATGTGTGTTTCCTTAGGATCTGTAGAGAATCTTGCAATTATACCTACTACATGTGCTATGTCTAGTCTGCTGTGAACAACATATTGTAGCTTTCTAATCATGGATCAGTAAAGGTCTCATCAACAGATGTAGATTCATCATTCTTTGATAGTTTACAATTGGTAGTCATAGGAGTACATACTGGTTTTGAATCCTCCATTCCAAATTTCTTCAAGATTTCCTTTGTGTACTTGGATTGAGTAATAAAAATCTTATTTTTCATTTGTAGTATCTGTAAACCTATAAAATACTTTATCTCACTGATTAATGACATCTCAAATTCTTTGCTCATTTCATTTCCAAAGTTCTTAAATAGAGAGTCATTTCCACAAAATATAATATCATCAACAAATATGGCTGAGATCAGTATTCCATTTTCATCATTCTTCATGTACATATTGCTATTCTCACTTGTCCTTATAAAACCAATCTTAATCAGATAAGAGTGCAATCTTTCATACCATGCTCTAGGTGCTTGTTTCAGACCATATAATGCTTTATTAAATTTACATACCTGATCTTTATTATTGTCTTCAACAAATCCTTCAGGTTGTTCAATAAAAACTTCTTCTTCTAATATTCCATTCAGAAATGCAGATTTGACATCCATTTGATATACCTTGAAGTTTTTGAAAGCAGCATATGGTAATAATGTTCTTACTCCTTCAAGTCTAGCCACAAGTGCAAAAGTTTCACCATAATCAATTCCTTCTTCTTGAGCATAACCTTTGCAAACTAGTCTTGCTTTATTTCGAATGACCTCTCCTTTTTCATTTAGCTTGTTTCTGAAAATCCACTTTGTATCGATTATATTTTTGTCCTTTGGTCTTGGAATTAGTGTCCATGTGTCATTCTTCTTGATTTAATCAATCTCTTTTGTCATAGCATTTATCCAATCTTCACTGTTAAATGCCTCTTTCACTATTCTCGGTTCAAATTCAGATATCAAACATGTGTCCTGTCTCAGTTTGTTCCTTGTCATCACTGGATCATCCTTATCTCCTATAATCTAACTTGGTGCATGATGTCTTCTAACATACTTGGCTAATACAGGCTCGGTAGGCTCTATATGATCTTCTTCATCACTCAGTAACTAGATATTTTCTTCGTTTTCTTCAACAGTTTTCTCGGTAGGACTTGTCAGTTGAACATACACAAATTCATCATAACCTTCTAGTTCTTTGGAATTTCCTTCATCATTTTTTTCTACAAATTCATCAATTTTCACATTTGCACTTTCTACTATTTTGTTAGATGATTTGATCAGACATTTAAATGCTTTGCTTCTAGAAGAATAACCTAGAAATGTTCCTTCTTCACTTTTCTAATCAAACTTGCCATTTCTATCATCTTTGTGTACATAGCATCTACTTCCAAAGATTTTAAAATAACTTACATTAGGTTTCTTGTCATACCAGATTTCGTATGGTGTCTTCAAAGTACCTTTCTTTAGTTGTACTCGATTTAGGGTGTAAACTGCAGTGCTTATTGCTTCTCTCCAAAATGTTTGTGGCACTTTCTTTTCAATCATCAGGGTTCTAGCACAATCCACAATAGATTTGTTTCTTCTCTCAGCTATTCCATTCTGCCGTGGAGTTCTCGGTGCAGAGACTTATCTTTTAATACCATGATCATTGCAGAATAGGTTGAACTCATCAGATGTGAACTCTCCTCCTCTATCTGATCTAAGACATTTCAGTTGTCTTCCTATTTCATTTTCAACTCTTGCCTTGTACCATTTACAAATTTGAAAAGCTTCTGATTTTTCTTTTAAAAACATTACTGACATCATCCTTGAATAGTCATCTATAAATAATATGAAATATTTATCACCATAATAACTTTGAACTTTCATAGGACCACAAAGATCAGTGTGCACAAGATCTAAAATTCCCTTAGAAGTGTAAGAATTACTTGTAAAGCTTGATCTTGTCATCTTACCCATCTAGCATCCTCGACACATAGCATTCTTAGGTTTTTCAAGACTCAATAGACCTCTTACTCGGTGTGTCTTACTTATTTTGATGTGATTATCAAAATTTACATGACAAAACCTTTTATGCCATAACCAGGTATCATCTATCTTTGCATACATACACTTGTTCCAAGTTGAGTCAAGGTGAAATTTGTTACCTTTTGTTTGTGTCTCGGTAGTAGCTAACTTTCCACTCTTGTCATGAACTTTGACAATTCCTTTCTGAAATTCTATTCGGTAACCTGTATTGTTTAGCTATGCTACACTCAACAAATTGTATTTCAAGCCTTCAACCCAATAAACATCATTGTATCTTGAATTTTCAAGAAGTGTTATAGATCATTTACCTTTCACTGGACATGGTGCATCATTACCAAATCTTACATAGCCTCCATCATAATCTTATAACATAACAAACTTGTGTTTATCACCTATCATATGATGTGAGAATCCACTATCTATGATCCAAGAATCATTAGTGTTTATGTGAGATATTAGGGCTTTTTCTTCATACCTTTCTTCATCTGAACCATCTTTGATAGCCACATAAACTACTTCCTCTATATCAGTTTCATCTGATTTATCATCATTGGATTCCTCATCAGCTATTAAGCATGTCTTTCTATCTCTTCTTCTGAAGTCTCAGTGTTCTCTGTAATAATTGTCTTTCTGTCTGTTATCTCGGTAATCTCTCTTTTAAGTAGAATCTTTGTCAGGACAGTTAGGAGCCATATGTCCTATCTTATCACAATTGAAACATTTTAGAGGTAATTTTCCTTTATACTTACCTTTGCCTCTCGGTAACCTTCTGGCTAATAGTGCTTCAAACTCTTTCTGCTTTCTGATTTCCTCATATAGTTTGTGTACTTCTTCCATGTTCTTACAAAATCTTTCACTTGCTCCACTATGATCTCCTTTAGAGTACTTGTACTTTCTTTCATTGTAATCATTAGATTCATCAAGATGAAAAGAACTAAATGCAGATTCAACTTTATTTATCGAAGATCCACTATTATCAAAGTTACTTAACTCAAATGCATGTAGCTTACCAATAGTAGCATCTAAAGAAACTGGCATATTAGGTATAGACCTGAATTCATTGATTGCAGAGACTCTGATTGCATAAGCTAATAGAAGGGTTCTTAACAACTTGTTATATCCTTTTCTTCAATAGTTCCACCTACTCCTTTGATTTGATTGACAATCTCCTTTAGTCTTGTACTGTACTGAGTTATGTTCTCACCTTCATTCATCCTCATAGATTCAAGTTGTCCTCTTATACTATCTACTTTTGCTCTTTGAACATGTTCATCTCCTCCATATACTGATATGAGCTTATCCCACATAGCCTTTGCATCATTGCAGCCTTCTAGATCATTAAACTCTAAGTCAATCAATGCAAATGTTATTTCAATCATTGCTTGGATATGTTCTTTCTTTTCCTTTATCTCTTCCATTGTCAATGGATAGGTGCACAGTGTGAAGAAATCATTCTCTAGATAATATACAACATATTCTCCAACTCTTGATAGGTGCCGCTTCATCCTTTTCTGCCATGTAGAGAAACTTGACTTGTTCAGCTTTAGTGCATGCCTCTTATACATCTTCGGATCTTTGCCTCAAGTACCTTTAAACTTTTCTTCCAGAGTCCAAAGCTCTGATACCAATTGATAGTTTGGATACTTCATGTAAGTACAAATCCAATAGCCAACAAGATGAGAGGGGGGGGGGGGGGGGGGGTGAATCATACAAACTTAATATTCCATATAAACATCAGATTCAACCTCGGTAATATATACTTGAGTAATATAACCAAAACTGCTAAACATGCAAACTCAAAAGCATATAAACATCATAAACCTCATAACACTAGATTTAACGTGGAAACCCAAATAGGGAAAAACCACTGTGGGATTTCAGACCCACTAAGAAATATACTCTTCCAGAGTATGCTCGGTTAAAAGCAAATCCTGTTAAAGATTACAAACACATTGCTAGATGTGACCCGGTTAAGTGATTTCCCTCAGATCTGTTAGGATCTTCTCTTTGTTAGAAGTGACCTTGTTAAAGGATTTCAAACACTCAATCAGAATGTCACCTTGCTAGAGGGTTTTACAAATAAGACTGTTAAGTCCACTCGATTAAGAGATTTTCTATCACTTCCGCAAAATAATAGTAATAAAAATATATTTGCAACTTCACATCTAAAATGCTAAAGCAGATTCTTATTTGCTCAATACAATCTAGACATAGAACTAATCTTGTCCATCTGCTGGGCTTCTATACTCTAGTATTCAAATAAGTCTTCAAGCTTTTGTGCTTGGTACTCACTATGTAGCATCCCTATGCATACATTTGCCTGCATGCATTGTTTATCAATAGTTCCTTATTTATAAACAATTAGCCAACCGCTTAATCTCCTTGATCACATTTCCCATGATCAATCATAGCGATCAGATCTTCAAACTTTGACCAGGTTCATTGTATCCTTCAATCTAAAAACATTTTACCCCGCCTAGGAACTTGCATACATTTCTTGGAACTTGTGCTAGGGTATTGTGGTTCAATCTGAGCTGTAGATCTTCATGCCAATTTTCCTTTGGCATAGATTCATTAACAAACTTCATGTACAACATACCAATCATCTAATCATTCTAGCTCATCAGCTTCCTTCATTAAATAACGCATGTAACAATTTAATGTATTCTATTACAGCTCAGTTACAACTTGGTAACAACTCGGTAAATACTAAACTTCACTCAGTAGACATTTTGCCTTCATTAACCAATAGCGATAACCTTAGGGTTTACCGACTAGGTTCTTTGCTCGGTAACATAGTATAGTATTAACCATACAATTTACAACATATGTATGATGTTTAAAACAATCTAAACATCATGATCTCATCATTGTCTGACTCGGTAATAGTTGCCCATTGAATACCTTATTCATCCCCTTATTCATCATATTATTTCTGTGTCTTTTATCGACATCTTTATACTCTTTAAATCATACTTCTCATGATATGGAAACATCATATTGAATTAGAAAATCAATTTCTTGACATCAATGACAAAATAACAATATCAATACAATAAATATCTTTAATCAGTTATATCCATAATCATCAACAACCTTCTCAATATCATTATTGAAATGCCAACAATCTCCCATTGTCTGTTATAATGCCAAATGCTAACAACAAATACTACACCAAGTGGTGAAGCCACCAGTGCAAAAGAGCTTGAGTAAATGGATACATCAGGAGAGGATAAGGAAGATAAGAGAAAGGAGACTTAACTGACAGTTGATTCCCCAGCAAAACTTTTGGCAATGGACACTTCTCAAGTTGAGAAGAAATCAATCACAGAGATGAGTCCCACGGAGCTAATGATGATGGTGTTGGAATTACACACTCCAATGAGAATTGTAGGTGATTGAAGGTATTGTCATTAATGGAAACCTTGCAATCTTATGGCACCAGTAGACACCGACACCGACAGACTCTACATCAGCAGATAGTTCACTGACAATGACAATATTTTTTATCGGCATCATAGCTGATAGGATTTTTATTATTGTATTTTGTATTTAATTATAATATCTTTTTGTAAGCCGACAAGGTGTATTGTAATAAGACTCATATATAAGTATGAGATCTTATAGATCATTTATAGATGCAAAATAGGATGGACATATGACGAATAATGTAGAAGTAATGTTCAAATATTAAGGAAGATTTTGTTCAAGGGTTTATGGTTATTATATGAGCTTAAACTAGTACTGAACCTGGCATAGGAGATGTTGTTTTGTAGCAGTACATTATATTGGATTCTCATAATCCATTTTGTAAGTGAGGGAGACTTCCTTTCCAATTGAGCAGTGACCTTTAGGTAGTTGGCCTTCCTGCATGTGTAGGCCCCTCTTGTAAGTAATATCCATTCATTGGCCAGTGAGTGAATATTGTGGGTCACAAATCCCACACTGGGTTTCCTCATTAAACATCTTGTGTTATGGTGTTCTTTCTATGTTGTCTTTATTATTCTTATTTACTGTATTGATTCTTGTTTACTGGTACATTGTTTTGGAATACAAAATATTTAATAAGGTTAGAAAATCTATTAACCGATTAGATACTGATTCACCCCCCCCCCCTCTCAGTATCTTTGGGAATCCTAACAATTGGTATGAGAGCTTGGTCCTCTATTTTCAAAAGCCTAACAACTTGAGGAAGATTCTGACACTAGTACAAATGGAAAACTTGAGAAAGCAATTGGAAATAGCTCTTGCAGACTTTGATGCAGAAAAGTTGAAGAATATCAAACTTGAAGATGATCTAAGGACTGCAAAAGAATTCATTCAAGGACTTCAAGAAAATCTCACTCTTGCTAGAAACAAAAGAAGAGAACTTCATGAGAAGATACAGAATGATGATGATGAGAAGGAAAATTTTAATGAGCTTGTAAGCAAGATGAGTCAAGAAAACATGACCTTGAGTAATGAAATGCAAGACATGACTATAAGATTTTGTAAAGATATTGAAGACAGAAAGAAGAATGAAGATGACTTGACTAGGAGACTCAATGATGCTGGAAATGAAAAATCTAAGACTCAGTCATGAGAATGATATGTTAAAGATAGATCTAATTCACATGGAACATGATAAAACTGAACTTATGAGATAGAAGGATTTTTTGGAAAATGAGTTGGCTACTGCAAATCAACATAAGGAGAAATTCAAGAAACGTTCAGAAGAACTTGATGATATGTTGAAAAGTTATAAACCTAATGGAGACAATAATGGACTCTAATTTGAAGTTGGTGAAAGTTTTGTTATTGTAAACAATCATGATCATAGTAAATCGGTAAGACAACCTAATGCCTATAAATTTAATGGGAAATGCTTTAACTGTAACAAGCATGGTCATAGAGAAAATCAGTGTAGATCTAGAAACTATCAATACATTAATACACCCACTGGTCAATGTTCCAAATGCAACAAAATTGGTCACAATTCAGAAAATTGGAGAATGAATGTAAGATATTATGTTTGTGGAAGATATGAGCACTTATCTAATCAATGCAAAACACAAACCAACATAGGATATGGAAAGGATATTCAGAAAAACAATGTGACTTTTTATGCTTGTAACAAGATTAGACATATTGCAAAATTTTGTAGAAGCAAGACTTCACCAACAAATAATAAAGGACCTGTTTTGAAAGGCAAAGAGAAGGTTGATGAGGTAAAACAAGAATTTTCAAAACAATGGATTAGAAACATAGATTAGAATGTTGAGAAGACTATTTCTTCACTGGTAAAACAGAGTATTACTCCACCAGCAGGAGATTCTTCATCCAACTGAAAAGTAATACTTGGGGGTATTGCAGCAAATTGAAAATCATGCAAGTTTACCCTCAGTTTATGGTGAGAAGATAAACTTCTTCTTTACTAGCAAATGTGTTAAGTTTCACTTAACTAGTAGGCATTTATTATGGTTGTTGAAGGAAAAGTATTATAAATTAGTGTTTTTCACTCTTTTTCACTCATCAAGCATTCAAATTTCCTAAGAGCGCAAAAAACCCAAGTGAAGGCATCCTTAGCGAGAAGTAAAGAAAGTTCTTTCAAGCATCCAAACCTATCAGGCAGACTAAGGTATTTATCAATGGCTTCCTCCTCTGCTCCAGAATTCATTGCAAACCCTACTATTATAGAAGTAATTAAACGCCCTAGGCCCATTTTCAAGATTATCCTCGAAGTAGCAAAACAAAATGATACCCTAGGTGCTTTTTCAAAAATCCCTAAAGGAGTTGCATATGCAGAAGACCCTAGAATTTACATAGATTGCCACATTGAGGAACTAGGTTCAGAAGAAATCATGAAAATGTAGAAGAATGTTATCTATGATGAGAATGGAATTGTAAAACTTGAGCATAAGGTTATTGAGACCCTAGGTTTTGTGGAAATCCTTGATATTCTACAATTTCCTAAGGAGGTTGTGAGGATTGTACTTAGTAGAGTTCATGGAGAATTCTTTTGGTTAGACTCTATCTATAAGATCACTAGAGAAGTAGTTAGGGTTGTGATTGGCTTACCTTCCACTGGTAGTAGGCTAGATAAGACCAAGAAAGTTTCAAACAACACAGTGATGACTTTAACTGGTGCAACCTATGACAATAGATCCCTAAGAGTTAATGATGTGAAAGATGACACTGTTAGATTCATTAGCATGATATTAGGATATAAGGAAACACATGTTAACTGATTGAACTCTATTTCAAGGCTATGTCTCAAAAGTGCATATGATATGGTGAATAATGATGCTAAGATAGATTTATGTGAATGGTTGAAGGATGAATTAATTGATAATTTGAAGAAAATAAAAGGAGATAAGAAAGGTACTTTCCGTTTTGGCAATCTTCTTGTATGCTTAATGTTATATCTTACAAAATAAGTTCCCGTTATAGGCAAGAAAGACTTTGGTTATGACATACCGATAGGGAAGCAACTGTTGGATATATTCACCAGTATGGGAACTGACAAGGAAAATAAAATAACAGAGTATTTCCAAGCCTTTAAAGTAAAATTCAAGACTAGGGAAAGGTTACCTCAGAGTATTGTCGACAAGTATCAGAAAGAAATTTGTTTTGTGATTAAGAAGGATGAGATATGGCTGGAAGCAATTCTTCCTAGAACTGTTTGGGTGACAAAGATGGGATATGAGTTAGATGTGAACATTATTGAAACATATGCCAAAGCTCTACTTGAAGCCCCTGGAGAACCAGAAGAAAAAGTTTTTCGTAATGCTCAGACTATAGAGAGTGGTGTACAAACATTGAAAAAGAGGAAGAGAAGGGAGAAATATATCAGAAGTCCATCTAAGAAGGTTAAAGAGATAAAGGAAAATGTAATGAATATCACTGGTATCAAAGAAAGTGATTTGGAAGGTTTACAACCAGAAGCTCACCTCTCATCGGTTGGAACTTCATCAGAAAGCAAAATCCTTGCAAAGTTTAAAAGAGTAGATAGGAAGAGAAAACCTTCACCGGTACCCTCTCCTCCTCCCAAGAAAACTAGGACAACAAGGTAGCAACAACAGGCAGTGAGGCCACTAGCTAAGAAGATGAGACCTAGAAAGAGAAAGGAAAAACAAGTTATTCCTCCACTTGACAACTTGTTAAATGGTGCAAGAGCACCTAGCTTCATTCTTAGCTTCATTTTCATCACAGGTTTCATTTTTGTTAGTTTTAAGTTGGAAAGTTGTCTAGGATGTTTTTGAAGTTGTTCTCGGTTGTTTGGATGAGTTTTGAACTCATTGTGTGGTTTTGGTTTCTTGTTTTCATCTTTTTGCTCAAAGTTGCCAGTTTGGTGTTGCCTGGCAAAATGATGGAAAAATGAGTTTTTTTTGTGGTTTTTGTTTTGAAAAGGTTTTAGACATGTTTTATGCTTGGATTTTAGGTGTGAGAAGTGTTTTTGGGTGATGGTTAGTCTTGGAGGTCAATCTTGCATTTTCTAGGCACCAAAAGTTGTCATTTAGGCATCAAAATGTCAAAATTAAGTGCCCTTGGACATGTACCTGTCCGTACAGGAGGCTAACCAACTTGGATAGGTATTTAATCTCCTGTTTTAACTATCATAGAAATGAGATAGCAGATGATGGTAACTTATCAAATGTAAGTAAAATGTATGATACTTTTACAAATGAAGAGAAAGAAAGCATAGAAAACAGTATCATCTTACACCTTGATATTTATAAACAAGTTTTGATAGAGCTTGTAGATGATTTGCCTAGTGATCTATATAGGTGGTTAGATGCTAAAAGGTTAGCCATTATGGAGGTAGACAAGAAAATCAAGATTGAGAAACTGCTAGTTGTTCACCCTATAAAATCAGTTGAGGAAATTGATGAATTGATTAGTGAAGCTAACATAATAGTCTTTTCTAGTGGACATCAACATGTAAGTCTAATGGTTAGTAGAGTAAATAAGATCTCAGAAGAGACAACAGATAAATGGGATATTTTCTTTGTTGAGAAAGAGAAACAAGAAGAACTGAACAGACCAAAAACATTCAAGGTATACCAAAAGGATAAGGACAAAGGAAAAGGCAAGGTAGGTGGACTACCTAATATAAAAGTGATAGACAATCTACCACCACCGGCTACTAAGAATGTGGAGATTCCAAATGAGGATACAAATCCTGAGTATGAAATCTTGTGTACCATGAACATAGACACTCAGGAGGTCAATATTGTAGTTGAGAAAGAAATTATTGAGGAAAAGAAGAAAGATGTTTCTCCTGAGCAACCGAGTGACAATATTGAGGTAGAGACACATGCAGAACAAACAATAGAACACATTGAGATTGGGGTCAATAAAATGGTTACTAACAACAACATTGATACAAACATTGAAAAACCAATAGAGATAGAGTTACCCACTACATAAAATACAAAGAAACCTACTATGTCGCTGGTAAGTGATAGTGCAGAGATGCAAATAGAGAAACCATCAGAAAAACCAGCAGAAGAGAGCATAGTGAAATAGACCGAGACACAAACTAAGAAACTGGTTGAGAAATAGGTTCATATAGAGATAGTGCCACCGAGAAATGATGAGAAGCCTAAACCTTTGCTAGTTGAAATGCAAATACAAACTGACCTACCAGAGGTTGAGACAAGCAAAGTTGTTACTACCATCGGCAGCATGGAGATTGTTAAGGTAGTTGGACAGTCGTCTGGTGCTTCCATGACAGAATTCAAACCCACAAATGTGACTGAAGTGCTATTGGATTATATTAAGAAGATTACAGATTATAATGTACTGACTTATAAGGCTATAAATGATACCATTCATATTCTTAAATTGATTGCACCCAAGTGTAATATAGACAATAAAGATTATTTGAGTCAATTAGACACATTGTCTTAATATATCACTAGCAATATACTAATTGTGGAACAAATAAATGAAGAGATTTAAGGAGAAAAATGATAGAGAAAAGGAGAAATTCTTTGATGAGACAATAAAGAAGTGCATGGGACACATTGACACCCTCTTACCGGCACTGAGTAAAACCATTATGGAGTTTAAGGAACTATATAGAGATACATGTAAGACCAATCTTTTGACAATAAATATTGATAAGGAGATCAACAAAGTACAAAAAGAAATAAATGATATAGCTGACAATATCATTGGTTCATCAGAACCAATATCAGTTATCGAATAGGAGATAGCTGGATTTGAGGAGAAACTTGAGAAATTGGAGAAAGAAAAGGAAAGAATAAAAGGAAAGGCAAAATAACTTAAATGTAGACTCAGTCCTAAATTGGATAATCTCATCTCTTTGAGGAAAGAGATCTCAAGGGCACTTATTCAGGGACATAAGACACCGAAAGAGAAAATGCATCACCTCACCAGTATAATTCAAAGAACAGAGGAAGAATTAAAGGACAACAACATGTTCACTCAGAGCCTGAATTTGGTATTAGCAGACCTATTCCAAATTGTAACCAACCAGTTACAAGGTTCTAGCTGATAACTGCACTCATTTGATAACTTTGACAACCTTTGTCATTGATGTCAAAGGGGGAGTAGTAGAACTGAGAAAAATGACTTACAGAAGAGATCATCTTTTCAAGGGGAGCACAAAGTTTTGGTAAGATTTTTGGACTTCAATTTTTGGAAACAATTTTGAATTTTTCTCATGAGTGTTGCCATCAATGTCAAATGGAGAGATTGTTGGCATTACACACTCCAATGAGAATTGTAGGTGATTGAAGGTATTGTCATTAATGGAAACCTTGCAATCTTATGTCACTAATAGGCACCGACACCAACAGACTCTACACCGACAGATAGTTCACCCACAGCAACAATAATGTTTACTGGCATCCCAGCCGATAGGATTTTGATTATTGTATTTTGTATTTAATTGTAATATCTTTTTGTAAGAGGACAAGGCGTATTGTAATAAGACTCATATATAAGTGTGAGATCTTGTAGATCATTTATAGATGTGAAATAGGATTGACATATGACGGATAATGTAGAAGTAATGTTAAAATATTAAGGCAGATTTTGTTCAAGGGTTTATGGTTATTATATGAGCTTAAACTGATACTGAACCTGGCATAGGAGATGTTGTTTTGTAGTAGTACATTATATTGGATTCTCATAATCTATTTTGTAAGTCAGTGAGACTTCCTTTTGTAATTGAGCAGTGAGCTTTAGGCAGTTGGCCTTCTTGCATGTGCAAGCCCCTCTTGTAAGTAATATCCATTCATTGGCCAGTGAGTGAATATTGTGGGTTACAAATCCCACTAAGGTTTTTCCCACACCGGGTTTCCTCGTTAAAAATATTATGCTATGGTGTGATTTCTATGTTATCTTTACTGTTCTTATTTACTGCATTAATTCTTGTTTACTAGTACATTATCTTTGGGAATCCTAACAGATGAGTACTCAAAAGCTAATGAAGGGCGAATCTATAGACAAAGGAATAATAGATCAATCAATAACAGTTTTTCATAGATTGATTCCTGATTCTATGATTGAAAATGAAGAAAGCCCTTCCAGCAAGCTTAAGGCATTGACATAGTACATATCAAAAAACTTTCAGTCATTGTAGTAGATTTCTGACCAGAAAGCTGCTTTTGACCAGATTATTTTGACAGAGAAAAGGAAGGTTGAAGAGAAATCTGTACTCATTGAAAATTCTTTGAAACAATGTACTAACATCTACAGGGTCTGTTGTAATATAGAGATTCTTACATCAAATGTAGATAACAGGTTAAAGGAGTTACATGAGAAGATTGCTAATATTGCTAATTCTTTTGATGGACTAACTTCACTTAAAACATCCATTGATGGACAAATTTGGACCTTGGTGAACCAATTTGTTTCTTTTTAAAAGGAAAGAGACAAGATCATTCGGAGAGAAAGGACTCTTAGAGGTTTTGTGAGTCCAAGATTGGATTCACTTGGTGAGCATAAGAGGGAATGTATGGATATGCTTGCAAATCCCACACTGATAAAATCCACTAAGAAAGAAACTCTAGAACATCTACTAAGTGGACTTATATCTATATCTGAAATATTCAAAACCGGCTAGGATACCTATGTACAGTTGCTAGAATAGGTTATCCAGAAATCTTGAGATTGGTCAACCTCTGATAAAGTAATCTATAATTATTCTTTAAATTCTTTCACCAATCTTTGCCAGTGATTCCAAAGGGGGAGTGTATATTATTACAAAAATATGTATATAATCCTAGGGAGAGGATATCACCCAGAGTATATTGTTGTCCGAGTCAATCAACTCAGGGGGAGCATGTTTCACGTTTCAGTTGAACCAACAGGTAATCCATTTTTCACGTGAGTATTGTCATCAATGCAAAAGGGGGAGATTCTTGGCAATTGACACTCATTGGATTCATATGTTGTCATTGATGGAAACAAGATTCTATTGAAGGCATATATCGGTATTTGGAGGCATACACCGACAGATACCGACATTGGAATATTCAGGGTCATCATGGGCACTGGCACCGACACCGACATCTAGCACTTCAGTGAAGCCGACATTAGTTTGAGATCCAAAAGGTTTTATTTGTAAAATGATTTTGTAATTATTGTATAGGGCCAAAATTGAATATCTTTTGTATTGTAAGATGATATAAGGCATATTGTTTGAAAAGGGTATATAAGTCAGCCTATTAGGTCATTTTTATATAAGACAAGGTTCATGACTAAGGTAGAAGAACTGTGCAATACGAAGGATATGTATGTAGGTCATTTGTATGTGAATGTAATATCATGCAATGATCAGTAGATGGTTTGTAAATAATTCTTGGAGGAAAGGAGATACCGGTAGAAGGATTCGGGGTTTATGAACTGGTACATAACAAAGCTTTAAGTGGAACTCTTTTTGGCATTGCAAATACATTTTGTGAGTTCACCAGTACTATTTTATCTCAGTAGAAGCTTGTAGTTAGTGAGACTCTTTTGCTATGAGCAGTGTGGTCTAGGCAGTGTGCCTTCCTGCATGTGCAGGCCCCCATGCTATGTAATATCTTTCATATGGCCAGTGAATTGATATTGTGGGTCATAAATCCAACCGTGGTTTTTCCTCTTTAAGTTTTTCCACGTATAAATTTAGTGTGTTATGATGTTCATTCATGTGGTTGGTTTATTTACTTCATGTTATATGTTTCTTCATTTACCAGTTTATATGTGTATGTTATAAAAGGTTAAAATATTGTATTACTGGTAGAAAACTGACTCACCCCCCCTCTTAGTGTTCTTGGATTCATTGTATTCCAACAATTGGTATCAGAGCCTGGTACCCGAGAGGAAGTTTAATAGCTTGAGGAAGATCTTGAAACTGGAATCATTGAAGATGGCTATGGAGAAGCAACTTGAGATGGCACTTGAGGATTATGATGCTGAAAGGATGAAGAACCTAAAACAACAAGATGAATTGAATTCTACTAATGAATTCATTCTTGTTCTACAAGAAAGGTTATCATCATCTGAAGCTAAGAGGAAGGAATTTTTGCAAAACCAGGATGATAAAGAGAAAAATGGAGTTAAGGAACAATGTCAGAAACTGAGTCAAGCTAACATACTCATGAAGAATGAAATGCAAGACCTAACTATGAGGTTATCAAAAGATATCGAAGATAGAAAGAAGAAGGAAGAAAATATTGTCTATATCTTTGAAGAATTTTTTTTAAGAATGTGGCAGATTGACTCATGAGAATAATCTGTTGAGAACTGATGTGGTACAATCCTAGAATAATGAACATGAGCTAGAAAGACAAATGATGACTCTGAGAGATGATCTAACTACTGCAAGTGAGTATAAAGAAAAATTCAAGATTAGTGATACACAATTGGATGATTTATTGAAAATAAGAAGGAAGAGTGAAGATTCTAGAGGACTTGGATTTGTACAAGGTGAAATCTCTAGTACTGCAAATGAAGATCAGACAATCGGTATGTAGAACTCATCAGACCAGAGGAAACCGGTAAGGCAATCTAATTCTTAAAATTTCAATGGTAGATTTTTGTTTATAATAAATTTGGGCATATGGCTAGACAATATAGAAATAGAGAAAATCAAAACTAAATTCAGTTCCCGGTCAATGTACAAATTGCAAGAAATATGGTCATAAGTCAGAAGATTTCAGAATGAATGTTAAATGTCATACAGGTGGAAAGTTTGGACATTTGGTTAATCATTGTAGGTCAAGGAATGACACCAGAAATGTCAAATAAATTCAAAAGAACAATGTTACATGTAATGCGTGCAACAAAATAGGTCATTTTGCTAAGTACTGCAGAAGCAAGACTACACCGATTAATAATGATAAAGAAAATGAGAAAGGAAAGTAGAAGGTAACTGAAATACAAGAAGATCACACAAAGAGATGGGTTAGAAAATTTGAAGAACCAAGTGAAGATGAAACTACATCGGTAACTACACCTATAACTCTACCGATAGAAAAGAGCATTCCTGCACCAACAGGAAATTCAACTGGTAACTGAGGCATATGCCTTAAGGGTTGGAAAATTCATTTCAAATCTTGTATATGCCCTAGAGGAGATCTAGAAGAGATCTGGAGAGTGGTATTGAGCATTGATGGATGTTTATTCAACATAAAACTATGAAACTGGCATCCAGGAGGACACATCGCTAAGCATTTATGACAGTGATGAATTATGGTTTACTCGCTGATAAAAAGGGAAAATAGACTCATTTTCACTCACCCATCACTCGAGCAAACCAGAGCAAAGCAAAGGTGAATCATAAGCGATCAAGAGCGAGAAAAGGCATTCTAAAGAATTTCCAGTAGTCATCTAAAAAGTAAACAAAACCATTCAATCAGCGACTATTTTCCAGGTATTTCTTTGAAATAGCATCTGGATCATCATCTACTCCTACTTTCATTGCAAATCCCACTATTGTTAACGTCAAGGATAGGCTTAGGCTTGTTTTGAAGGAATTTCCCCAAATTGCTACAAAGGAAGATTCTACTAGTGTGTTTTAGAGGCTTCCTAATGGTGTGGTCTATGTGGAAGATGGCAGGGCCTATATTCACTACACCTTGGATGATTTAGGAACTGAGGAAATCAAGGGAATGTATCAATTTGTGATACTAGGCAGCTCCGATATAATCAAGTCGGAATATATTTCATTGAGGATCTAGGGTTAACCGGAATCCTGTATATACCAAAATTCAAGGATAAAGTGATCAGATATGTTTTGAGCAGGGTCTATAATGAATTTATCTGACTCGACTGGCCCCATAGGATCACCAAAGAAGCTATTTAGGTGGTCACTGGCTTACGTAAAGTTGGATAGGAACCACGAAAGAAGATCTCCAACACTGTAGTTGAGAAGCTCACTGGTGCAACCCATGATGGAAGATCGTTGAGGGTCAGCACCATCAAAGACACAAATGTAAAATTTGCCAGCATGATCATTGGCTACAAGGTAACTCAATCATGTCGGTTGAACTCTGTTGCTAGTTCTTGTATCCATGCTACATATCAGATGATAAAGAATAATGAAAAGTATGACTTGTGTGAATGGTTAACGAGTGAATTAATGATAAATCTTGGCAAGATCAAAGGTGTTAAGAAAGGAACTTTCCAGTTTGGCAATCTTATTGTCTGTTTGATGTTGTACTTTATGAATGAGCTATCACGTTTGGGAAAGAAACGTTGGGCTCATGACATAATAGTAGGTAGGCATATCAAAGATGCAATCATCGGTCTTGGTAGTAACAAGGATGAGAAGCTTTCGAGCTAATTCAAAACTTTTCAGGAGAAAATGAGACTCAAGAAAAGAATCTCCAAACACATTGTGGAAAAATACTCTTCTGATATTTGCTTCATGGTAAAAATAGATGAGACACTGAATTGGGCTATGAAGTAGATGAAAAAATTTTGGACCTATATGATAAAATGTTGATTGATGCTCCTTTGGATGATAAGGTTGAACACTTTGGCACTATAGAGGAAAAGGCTTTTGAAGTCAAAACTAGTTTCAACAAGAACAGAAGATAGCCAAAATGTCTACATTTGTTCAAAATGTAATTCATAGGATAGATACAGAACTAGGTTCTGGATCTAAACCAGTAGATCAATTGGCACCAGTTAGTGCTCCTAAGGTGAAGAGGCATGAAACTTTCATTTCTTCTATCACGTTTGACTCTGACCCAAAGGATAATCAACCTCTTGCATTCAAAAGGGTACAGAGGAAGAAAGATGAAAAGCCTCTAATAGAGGAGAAGAAGGTGGAACCAAGGAAGAAACTAATAAAAAAGGTAACATCTGCATCCAAACCTCGGGCAAGGAAACCTACTCAGAAGAGTGATGAAGCATTTGAATTTGGTAAAATGACTTACGCAGAGTTAATTGATTAGGTAACTAAAGATGAAATTTTGAAGAATGTGTAAAATTTCCATGAAGATTTAGATGATAATGAGAAAAATTAAATAGAAGAAGCAATTTTGTTATACCTAGACATATATAAGAAGGCTTTGGTAGAAATTTTGAAGAAAATTCCTTTATCATTGGACAATAAGTTAGATGCAAGGAGATTAGATGTAATCAGGAGGGACAAAAAAGATCAAAGAAGTTGAACTTTTGAATATGTGTGGTTGTATAAATAATGAGGAAATGAAAAGATGTATAGATGTGCAAATAGAACAATCTTTAGCAGAAAACCCCAACAAATAGGCCTAATGATGGGTAGAATCAATGAGATAATAAATGAGACTAGAGATGGTTGAGCTAAATTCTTCCAAAAGTATCCTGATTTTCTCACTTCTCAAGAAGAATTTGCTAAGGCAACCTCTCACACCATTCAGGACAAATCTAAAGGGAAAGGAATTTTGGGAAGTTCAAATCAAATTTTGAGTGAACCGGCAGATAATCCTAAAACTGATGAGAGTGTATGAACTAAACTAACAAAGACTACATTTGTATAGTCTAGGCAAGGTAAAATAGATAATGTACAAGTTACAAATAATATTATCGACAATACTCCACTAGCAGTAATAGATACTACAACAAGTGGCGAAGCCATCAGTGCAAAAGAGGATGAGAAAAGGGATACACCGAGAGAGGATAAGGGAGATAAGAAAAAGGAGACTAAACCGACAGTTGATTCCCCAACAAAACTTTTGGCAATTGATACTTCTCAAGTTGAGAAGAAACCAATCACAGAGATGAGGCCCACAGAGCTAATGATGATGGCTACTCAGAATCTAATGAAGGAGGGGTCTATAGACAAAGGAATAATAGATCAATCAATAACAGTTTTGCATAGATTGATTCCTAATTGTATGATTGAAAATGAATCAAGCCTTTTTGACAAGCTTAAGGCATTGACAAAATATATATCTCAAAACTTTCAGTCATTGCAACAGATTTCTAACAAGAAAGCACTTGAAAGATTTACTTTGGCCAAGAAAGCCGCTTTTGACCTGATTATTTTGACAGAGAAACGGAAGGTTGAAGAGAAACTTGTACTAATTGAAAATTCTTTGAAATAGTGTACTAACATCTATAGTGTCTATTGTAATATAGAGATTCTTACAGCAAATGTAAATAAGAGGTTAAAAAAATTACATGAAAAGATTGTTAATATTGCTAATTCTTTTGATGGACTAACTTCACTTACAACTTCCATTTATGAACCATTACCCCACTACATAATGTGTGAAGAAAATAAATATTGTATGCACATTAGCTATCTTTTGCATGATGTCATCACTTAAATATTCATGAGTGATATTTAGCATTATAGTTGTAATATAATATCACAATGAGAAATGTGTCATATATGTATTTAAATCAATTTTATTAAATGATTTTATATTTTTTGTTTTTTGAGGGATTAGGGGTTATGAATTTAATTTGTATTTTTAAATATTATTTTATAACCCCTTGTTGGATACTATTGCTGCTAGGATATGTTGTTGTCATTGATGTCAACATATTCTTGTGTTCATTTGCTTATGTGTTGCAATGAGTTAATCCACACAATAAAATCATTTGAGAATCTGTGATTTCAGTAATGAAGTATCTCTATTTGATTGAGTATTGGTTTCATGATGATTTGTGGTGATTTGATCGGGTTATTGATTCTAGTATGATGATTAGTTTTTTAGTGTTAAGTGTTCCTATGTTCTGACATCTAATCTGTTGTGCTCCAGAATGATTATATCATGAGTTGTGGATATGGGAGAGTGTTTGGGATGTTCATGTGTATCTTCAATTCAGATGGTTCATGATTTGGTGCTCTACAAGGTATCTTTCTAGTCCAAGTTGTTATTGTTGAGTGTTCTTGAGTATCAGCATGTTGATTGATGAAGATTTGATTGAGTGGTGTTGGTGCAGCTATTGTAAATGGTTCTAACTTTCTTGTTTTTCTTTCTTAATTGTGTCCTATTTCTTTTGTTGGTCTGCATTGATCATTTTGTGAAGTATTGAAGATCTTATGGGTTCGGTTATGTTCTTTGTGTTATGCAACATTTTTAGTGGTGTAGCATGTTGCAGATGATCTTGGAGATATTTATGGTGGTGTTGAATGTTCATGGATTTTATCTGGGATGGAAGCATATGTTTATAAGAAAGAGAGTTTGAGATTTGATGAAGCAATTACACTATATGGAAGGACCGAATGTAGTGTCATTTGAAGTGTCTTGGAGAAGATTATTGGAAGATTACGAAAAATACCTACAATGTTCCTTAGAATGGTCTGAAAAACTGCAAATGAGATCAAGGTTGTTGAACATAACATAAGAGATAAAGAAGCATTGTCGAGTTCCCTGAACGATTTAGAGATGACTAAGGTAATGGGATTGCATACTGCACATGAGATCTGAGAAAAGTTAGAGACCCTGTATGAGGGAGATAAACATGTCAAAGTTGCTAAACTGCAGAGTTTGAAAGGAAAGTATGCAATGTTGAAGATGGGACAAGATGAGAACATATCATCCTTTATGGCTAAAGTGAATGAACTTGTCATGAACATCAGATATATTGGTGGAACTCTTGAAGAAGATGAGATTATTGCTAAAGTACTGAGATCATTGTCTCCTGCTTACAAATCTAAGGTTGGTGCTATTGATGAGATCTGGACTATGACCATTGTGACAAGAGACATGTTGGTTGGTGAACTTGTTGCTTTTGAGTTGAGTGAATTTGAAGAATCACATGGTAAATCTGAGACTACATTTGAAACTTTTGTATCTAGGAAGCAGAATTATGATCCAAAAGAAAGTTCATCTAGGGTTTCCAGATATGCAAGAGAAATGAGAGAGCTTGAAGAACAAGAGAGAGAGTTGGAAGAGCTTGAAGAACTTATTGTTGGGTGATTTCCTAAGGGATCCAGTAAGTATGATGGGGAGTTACATTTTAAATATTCCTCTTGTAATAATATAACACATTTTTCTTCAAGGTGTCTTGAAATAATGTCAAAGTATAATAAGCATGATAAATGTGATAAGCATGATAGATATGAGAAGCATGATAAGTATGATAAGCCTTCTAAGCCTAACCGAAAGTACAAATATCAGAAGAAATGTTATTATGCTACTAATGAAGAGTTGGTGAATTCAGAAGATGAATTTGTATTTATTGCTATCAAGGAAGATGATTGACGGTTAATAAGGGACATGATTTGCAATTCAAGAATGGTAAATACAAGATTCTGAATGCCTCTGATATAGATATTGGATTAGGTACTAAGACTAAAGCTAATATATTTCATTTGCATGCTGGTGAGAAAATTTGTTTGATTGCTCAGATAATTGAAAGCTAGTTGTGGCATAGAAGGATGTGTCATGTTTATTTGAATTGCATGATCAAGATAAGTTCTACTCAAGCTATTAGATATTTGCGTAAAATTGTGAAACCTTGTAATCCAATCTATAAAGAATTTCAGTTGGGAAAGAAAACAACAATTTCATTCAAGAGTAAGTAGTATGCTTCTAATGGATTATTGGATCTTGTGCATGCTGATTTGTGTAGTACTATAAGAGTAAGAAGTGTGTAGTGTGACAAGTATTTCATGTTGTGGATTGATGACTATTCTAAAATAATGTGGGTGATGTTTCTAAGGGAGAAATAATAAGCACTAGAGAAATTCAAGATATTCAAAGCTACGGTGGAGACAGAGATGGGGTTGGAGCTAAAATTTTTGAGATCTAATAGAGGAGGAGAATTCACATCTGGTGAGTTTGTTTAATTTTATGAAAAGCATGGAATTAGAAGACAGTTATCAACTCCTAGAACCCCTCAGTAGAATGGAGTTGTTGAAAGGAACAATAGAACTATTTTGGATACTGCTAGGACTATGTTGATTGAAGGGGATGTTTTCAAGACCTTTGGGAGAGAAGTTGTTAGAACTATTGTATACACATTCAACTAGGTACATACAAAAGGTGATTCTGGTAAGATTCCTTATGAGTGATGGTTTGCTCATGTTCCTACAGTTAGATATTTCATATTTTTCGGAAGCAAATGTTATATTAAAGAAGATGGGGATACAGGAATGTTTGATGCAAGATGTGATGAAGGAATCTTCTTGGGTTATTCTACTAAGAGAAAGGTCTACTAGTGTTACAATAAGAGGTTGAAAAAGATAGTGGAAAGTGCAAATGTGAAGTTTGATGAATGCCATGGAAAGAAGAGTAGACCATGTGGATATGAGTTTGATGATCAAGATATTATTTTACAGCAAGTGCATACTAAGAGCCTAAAGCAGAATGATCTAGTAGATAAAGTTAATGAAGATATTTCTACTATCGGTGAAGAAGTTCAAGAACATGAGAATCAAAATAATTAGAAGACTTTGAGGCATGTGAGATTAAATCATTTATAAAATGAAATTATTGGTGATAAAAATAAAGGTGTGATGACTAGGAGAAGGATTTCTACTGAAGAAATATGTTTGATTTCCAAGATTGAACCTGAAGATGTTGTTGAAGCTTGTAAAGATGAGAATTTGATAAAAGCTATGGATGAAGAGTTGAATCAGATTGAGAAGAACAACACATGGGAACTTGTTTCGAGACCAAAAGACAAAATATGATTGGCACAAAATGGGTATTCAAAAATAAATTGAGTAAAGTTGGTGAAGTGGTTAGAAACAAAGAAAGATTAGTATGTAAAGGATGTTCACAGATGGAAGGAATTGATTATGAGGAGACTTTTTTTCTAGAAGCTAGAATTGAAGTTGTTAGATTACTTCTTGCATATGCTTCTTATAATAATTTCAAGGTATATCAGATGGATGTGAAGTCAACCTTTTTGAATGGTGATTTGGAAGAGGAAGTTTACATTGAGCAACCAGATGAGTTTTTATTATCCGATGAAGGTGACATGACATGCACATTGAAGAAAGCACTATATGGACTTAAACAAGCCCCTAGAGCTTGGTATACTAGATTGGACAGGTATTTGATGAAGTTGGGACTCTTTAAGGTACTACTGATAGTAAATTATACTTTAAGGTTGATAATGATAACATTTTTATCGTTGAAATTTTTGTTGATGACATTATTTTTGGTGGTGATGATGATTTAAGTATGATGTTTTCTGATGATATGCAAAAAGAGTTTGAGATGTCGATGATAGGTGAGATGAAATTCTTCTTAGGATTACAAATTACATAGACTAATAAAGAAATTTTCATTTCTCAATCTAAGTATGTGAAGGAATTGTTGAATAAATTTGGGTTAGTTGATTCCAAACCTATTGGAACTCCTATGGTGACAAGATGCAAGTTGTTTAAGCATGATGAATCCTTGAAAGTTAATCAGACCTTGTATAGATCTATGGTTAGTGTATTGATATACCTGACTTAGACTAGACCAAATATTATGCATGTTGTTTGTCTTTGTGCAAGATTTCAAGCTGATCCTAAAGGTAGTCATTTTATTGTTGTGAAGAGGATTTCTAGATACTTGAAGGGGACGATTAACTATGGTTTGTGGTATCCGAAGAATGATGATTTCATGTTATGTGCTTATACTGATGTTGATTGGGAAGATAATTTTGATGACCAGAAGAGTACCTCTGGGGTGCATTATTTTTGGAAAAAGAAGTTTGTTTCTTTGGCAAGTAAGAAGCAAGATACTATTTCTTTATCTATTGTAGAAGTTGAATACATTGCTACTGCTACCAACTATACTCAGGTAGTTTGGATGAAGTAGATGTTGAAGGACATTAGAGTTGTTTATGATGAGCCTACTATTATATATTGTGATAATTCAAGTGTTATTAATATTTCCAAGAATTCGGTACTGCATTCTAAAACAAAGCATATGTCAATTAAGTATCATTTCTTGAGGGAGAAAGTCAATGAAGAAGAAGTCAAATTGTACTATGTATCTACAAAGGATCAGATTGCAGATATCTTTACTATGTCTTTGCTTGCAAATACATTTGTATATCTTAGAGATAAGTTAGGGGTGTCTGGCCCACCTGATAAGAACTAGATGCATTAAGATGCATCAATACGGTGGACTTCATAGTCTTATCTTCTTATCTGGATTGATGAGTAGGTGTTGGTACTTTTCTAGAGTAGTCAGTGTGTGATTCAGTGGTTTGTGCTTGGGGGGAGATTAATGGTTTTAGTATCTTTGGCATTGATGTCAAAGGGAGAGAGAAGCATGTGAAAAAACTGCCTTATCTTGGAAGCTTTGTGTGCATGATCTCAGGGGGAGATTACTGGTGTTGATTTCTTTGTATTGATTATTTTTCACATTTATATGTTGTCATCAATTCCAAAGGGGGAGATTCGTGGATATTGTTGCTGCTAGGATATGTTGTTGTCATTAATGTCAACATGTTCTTCTACTCCTGTGCTCCGATGTTGCAATGAGTAAATCCACATTAGAAAATCATTTGAGGATTTATAATTTCAGTAATGAAGTATCTTTGGTTGATTCAGTGTTGGTTTCATGATGATATATGGTGATTTGATCAGGTTATGGATTCCGGTACGAGGATTGCTTTTTCAATGTTGAGTGTTCCTGTGTTCTAATATTTGATCCATTGTTCTCAAGAATGATTATATCTTGAGTTGTGGATTTGTGAGTGTGTTTGGAATGTTCACGTGTATATTGAATCCAGATGGTTCATGATTTGGTGCTCCACAAGTTATCTTTCTAGTCATAGTTGTTGTTGAATATTTTTGAGTATCACCGTGTTGATCGATGAAGATTTGATTAAGTGGTGTTGGTGGACCTACTGCAAATGATTCTAATGTGCTTGTTGGTGTTTCTTAATTGTGTCCTATTTGTTTTGCTAGTCTACATTGATCATTATGCATGTTATTGAAGATCACATGGGTCCAGTTGTTGTTGTTGAATGTTCTTGAGTATTAGCTTGTTGATCGATGAATATTTGATTAAGTGGTGTTGGTACACCTATTGTAGATGGTTCTAATGTGCTTTTTGGTATTTCTTAAATGTGTCCTTTTTGTTTTGTTGGTCTGCATTGATCATTATATGCATTATTGAAGATCATATGGGTCCGGTGATGTTCTTCATGTTATGCGATATTTTCCATGTTGTAACATGTTGTAGATGATCTTGGTGAGATTTTTGGTGGTGTTGTCTATTTGTGGATTTGATTTGGGTTTATTCTATGTCGTCATGGCCTTGTATTGGTCCAATGGCTGATTTATGTATCATGTGATATAATTTTGTAATTAGGTCTTAAGGGTTGAGCCAATCTTGTAGTCAAGGTTTATAATTTGTATAATATGTATCATATTCATGTAATTTGGGTATGGGTGTTGTGTCTGCATTATCAAAGAGTGTTGTATCTATGAACAAGAAAATTGATTTTTTGGTGAGAAGTGTAGAGTAGAGAGAATTGGAGGGCAAACAAATTTTCTTAGCTGAAACTTTCATTAGGCATTTTGAGATGTTATTCTTTCATTTCATCTAATTCAGATTGTTGTCCGATATTTGTAAGGTAGTGAGCCTTCCTCAGGGTTGTAGCCCTTCTTGTTTTTGAGTAGTGAGCTCTAGGCAATGTTCCTGAATACATGTGCATTCCTCATTATAATAATTTCACATACTACTATAGAGTATCATTTTATTGTGGGTAGGTTCCCACCATGGTTTTTCCCTTAACTAGTTTTTCCATATCAAAACCTTGGTGTTATGTTTCTTGGTGTTATTGTGTTTATCTCTATTTTTTGATCTGGTGAAAAATGATTCACCCCCCTTTTTATTTTTCCTCCATTGTTTTTGCCAACACCCCTCTCATAAAGTGAGCATATAACTTGGAACTAGGCTCACTCTTTGAACACATAGGTTAATTTTTACGCTCTTCTCACAAAAACTCTATTCATGGCACAAAGGATTTGTTGATCTTGAGAGATTCTTGATGTAGAATTTTGTGAAAAAGATCTTGATAGAATTGAATTGTGGAGGTCTTTTTGTTTTCTTAATATTAAGGTCATTGGTGGAGTGAGCGAAAAGTAGTTTGTATTGAAGTTTCCTCTCCAAGTTGAGGTAGAAATATTCAAACCCTCTTTCTCCTTTCAATTTGATTTCCTTGGCTTCTTGCAAAGTGTTTGTATTTCATGTGAGACCATGTTGAAAATTTTTATTCAATCTTTTCACTGCTTGTTGAAGTGTTTGATTGTTTTGAATGATGTCTTGGGAAAACTATATAAAATTAGGGTTTTCACGGGAAACACTATCTAAATCTATGTAGGATTCTTGTGTGGATGATGTATCTATTTTTTTATGGTTTGATTAGGTAGTATTTAAATGAGTTGGTATCCAATTTGACCTCCCATGCTTCGTAGACACCAAATTAGATGCCCTAGATAGCTCCTAGACTCAACTTATACCTAGAAAAGGAGAATTTCGCAATTGACAATTGATTTTTGAAATTGCTTATATAATTTTCTAATTTCTCATATAATTTCATATTTCCTCTATTTTTGTGCAACTACACTTAGGTTTTCACATTTGGCTATTGTAAACTTGGTTTTGGGGTTTTGACCTTCTATGTTGATCTAAAGAGTTAATCCTCCTACTTGCATTGGTTTTTGGGCCTATTTCGATTGTGATATGATGATTTACAATTTCTTGGTATTCCTCCACATGATGCCATAGAGAAATTACAATTTTAATTATGGATTCAAACGTATTCAAGATTGTGTTCTTAACTCAGAGATCTCTAGATTACCTCTTGAGTAATGAAATTTCTTTGAACAATGAATATAACCTAGTTTGGGGTTTATATGATTATTGGTATGTGTATCTATGAATCTATCTCATTTGTGTATAAGCCTAGGATTAGGTCCTAGACTAAAAATAAGGAGTGGTTACCAATTGTGTCCTCAACTCATAAGTAGTACACTTGGCAATATGACTGGGGAGTTTCCTAATAAGTGATAACATAATTAAAATAATGAGGTAAATACAAAATAAAATAATTGGATTCCTCAACAATTCCATGAGTTCTATCATGAGGTTATGGATGTCCTGGGAAGGTATATCCACACATGGAGCGATTGGGACTTGTCTAGAGAGACATCCCACAAATATAACAATCAAATTTGCATGTTCAACATTCTTGTCTATCTAAGTGGATGCTCAGTTCTATATGTTGTATCACCATGAACATATACAATGACCCTCCCTCCTCTAGACTCTAGAATCTAATACCTTGAGTAACTTGAGTAGAGACCCTTGATGGATTCATATTTTGGTATCATCTTCTCATGATGTTGTATTGCACTCCTATATGTCATGTCTGATTTGTGTATGTGATGAGTATTAGCCTATTATATACTGGTTATCTTATTGAGTATCTAGGCATTATAACTATCTCTATGGGCATAGTGGGGTGAACCTAATGGTACCACATGGTCAGGTGGCATTGAACACCATCGTTGGGGATCGATTGACCTTGTTTGTGAGTATCTTGAAGAGATTCATCACTACCTTCCTATCTTCATCATCCTCAACATATGGCTCAAAAAATTATCCTCACGAGAGAAAATAATAGCCTCCAAAATCATCCATACTCCATTGTATGAATCAACCATAAAGGAATATGATGCAGGAGCACCTTAGGTCTAGTCAATTTGTCAATTTGGTGTTTTGAGTCTTAGAAGTTAGGGTTAGGTCTATTTAATTCAATAAGGTATGTTGAGACCATTTGTAATATTATTTCATGTAGTTTTGGTCTATTGGTCAAAATTGGAGTAATGATTTTTCAATTTATAAAGTTGCTCAAAATATTGTCATTTTTGTCATCCGGATAAGTTATACTGATAAAATGTTATTGTGATAGAATGTTGTCGTTACTACTATTGGGATAGGTTAAATCAAAAAGGTATTATTGTTATTATAAAGATAGGTTACACTACCAGATTTGCAAAATTCTATTTGGCTGACTTTGAATAGTTATTTTGATAAGGTATCAATATTGGCATCAGGGTAGTTAACCCGATAAAGCATCATTGTGGTGAAAAGTTTTCATTGGTGTAGTTAATCTGATAAGGTTGTCATCAAGATAATTTACACTCTCAGGATTGAAAAATATTATTTAGCCATCTTCAATGGGTTATTCTGATAGGCATCCACATGTCTTGTTCAACATAAGGTACTGAAATGAGTGACATCAGAGTAGTTTGTTCTATTGGGATTATTGAGAATTGTTGATCCGCCTTGAAGAGGTATTCTGATGGGAGATAAAAAGGCATGATTAGAGTTGGTATTTTGATATCGGTACCCAATGTTGGTCTATCAGCTCGGACTTGCTATTTTGATGCCTGTGTTTGATAGTGACTTGTCAGTTTTTGAAGTTGAATAGTCACGCAATCCAATGGTCACGACGGGAAAGTTCAAATTTGGTATAAATTGTATGAGAAATGGGTAGAGAACTAGAGGAGAAGAATAGGGAGAATTCTACAAAGTAATTTTGTAACCCATTTTTTCCAATTTGAAGTCATTGGCACTAAATTGGAAGCTTATTTTCTATAATTCACTTTTTATAATTTTCTCTAATTTTGTATTTACATATTTTCATTTGGATTTGAATTGTTTAAGTGAGCACATGTGGGTGTAAATTAGTGTGCTATCTTCCATTCACTGATGATTTGAAATTATAAGTTGTTAAAAAGATTTTGTAGATTGTTCACGGGGTCACCTAGTAGCTAGGCTAACTAGGGTACTAACAAAAATTTTGACAGTTTCTCCCTAATTCGATTGTCAGGACACCCTGAAATTTGTGTGAGGACTAAGAGGTCTAGAGGGTATCTATAGTTACAATTATGGTTGGTAATTTGATGATCATGTAAATTTTTTTTGTTGTAATCTGGCTATTGAATTTGTAGCTGAGAGTATCTAAAAGGGTTTTCTATGTGTTGAATGTTGTGAGTCGAAAAGAAAGAGTTTTTGTATTGCATCAAGTGGTATCATGGTGAAGGAGTAGATTCCTTAAAAGGAGATAGTTGGAAGTTGAGAGAAGAGTGAGTGAGTGATATCAGACAAGATGCCTCCTAAGAATATTGGTACTACCAAAGAGTTGCAAGAGTTGAGAGAGAAGAATACAAGGTTGCAGGAGTCCTAAAATGTTGTGGTGGCAAGTCTTGAATACTTAGATTATAATCAAAGAAGGAAAGTTGATTTGGGAGATGTGAGTGAAGAGGAAGAAGAAGAAGAGTTCTAGTAAGTAGAAGGAGAAGAGAAATTGGACCCTAAGGAACAGAGGACAATCATACTTCTAAAAAAGTTTCAAGTTGATAAACATAAGGTGAAAGTTGAATTTCCTATGTATGGAGGTAATTTGGATGAAGAAGATCTTCTAGATTGGATTGGAGCTATAGACAATCCTTTTGAATGTGAAGATGTTCCTAATGAGCAGCAAGTAAAGATAGCAAAGATAAAGTTAAAAAGACATGCATTATTATGATGGAACTATGAAAAAGATGAGAGGAGAAATAAAGGTAAGGCAAAAAAAGTTTATTGGGATAGAATGGAACTACTAAACTTAAGGGTAAGTTTCTTCCAAGAGACTATGAATTTCAATTGTATAAGAAACTCCAAGGTTTGAAACAAAAAGAGCAAGATGCCAAAACTTATACTGCTGAATTTTACAAGTTGAGCATAAGATCAAGTAGGATGGAAGATGAGGTTGAAAAGGTTTCTAGATACCTTGGTGGACTTAGATTTAACATTCAAGATGAACTAGTTGTGGCAAATCCAAGGAGACTGGAGGAATGTTTTCAATTGGCAATTAAAGTGGAAGAAAAGATCAAGATGAGATAAGATGAGTGAATTAGGGGTAGAGGCAACATGCTTAGGGCTAGAGGAACATTTTCTATTTCAAGACAATCAAATGAAAGCCAAGAAGATGCAAACAAGAGTCAAGAGCAAGGTGCAGATTTTAGTGGTAGAGGAACAAGAGGTAGATTTAGTGGAGTTAGGATTTCTAATATATTTTTAGGTAAGTTCTATAATTGTCAAGAGTATGGACACCCAACATTCAAGTGTCCTAATAGACATGGGTCTACATCAAGTAGTGGTTAAAGAAGGGGTGAAAAGAGAGTCCAAATTATGCAAGAAGATGATAGTGAAAGTGTCATCCTCCCAAATTATCTTGCTTCTCCAAAAGTAGGTGAATCATTGATGTTGAGAAGAACACTTTTAAAAAAATTGAGGAGAAGGAGACAACTTAAAGAAGGAACTTTTTCAGGACCACATGCAAATGTAAAGGTAAAGTATGCAAGGAAGTAATAGATTCAGGTTCCACTGACAATATGGTGTCTAGAGAGATGGGAGATAAACCGAAACTAGAAATAATTCCTCATGAAGCACCATATACAACATCTTGGGTAAATGATAATTTGTCACTTTTAGTAAATGAACAAGCCTATGTTGAGTTTCAGATTAGAGGATACAAAAATAGGGTACTTTGTTATATTTTACCCATGGATTGTTGCCATCTACTTCTTGGAAGGCCATGGAAATTTGTTAGGAAAACACATTATGATGCTAAAAGGAATACCTACACTGTTAAGAAGGATGGAAAAACTTTTGTATTAACCCCATTGTAGGATACTGAAGAAGTAAGAGGAAAGGCGGAAAAAATCATCTTGGTTGGCAAGAAGGAGTTGGTGAAGGTAAGTGAAGATGGCTCAAGAAATGTTGTAGTTACTCCTATGTTTGGAGATATCAAATCAAAAGGTTTGCACACTATTTTAGTCAGGGATGATAGAGGTAAGGTGTTGATACCTAAAATAGACCAAACAAAGGCCAAAGATTTCATGTATGTGCAACCACAAGGTGGGTGGAATGAGGATAAAGAAATCCTAGTTGGGACTCTAATTTGTCCTATGGTGGAAAAAGAAAGTGATAAGTAGTCATTTTCTATAATAACAGAGCATTTTGGGTCTGATAAAGGTGGTGGATCAAGGGTTCCAGTGACAGAGAACCTGAGATATAAATGACAAGTGATTGGACAAGGAGCTGGGAGTATTTGGCAAGAGTCAAAGGATGGATATGGCAAGCATGAAACAGTTATAATGGAGAAACAAGTTCAAGAAAATCAAGGAAGGGTGACACCTCGAAAGGTCAGAGATGGAGAAGGACAAGTTTCTAAGGGACTTGGAAAATTTCCAAGCCCAAGTGTTATGTGTAGGAGCACCTAAGGTCTAGTCAATTAATCAATTTGGTGTTTTGAGTCTTAGGAGTTAGGGTTAGGTCTATTTTGATTCAATAAGGTCTTTTGGGACCATTTGTAATGTTATTTCATGTTTTTGGGTCATTTGTTTAAAATTGGAGTCATGATTTTCAAATTTGTAAAGTCACTCAAAATGTTGTCATTTTTGTCATTGGGATAAGTTATACCGATAAAATGTCATTGCGATAAAATGTTGTGATTACTATTATCGGGATAGGTTAAAATGATAAGGTATCATTTTTGTTATTGGGATAGGTTAAACTATCGGATTTACAAAATTCTATTCGATCGACTTTGAATATTTATTCCAATAAGGTATCAATATTTGCATTGGGATAGTTAAGTCGATAAAGCATCATTGTGGTGAAAATTTGTCATTGGAATAGTTAATCCAATAAGGTTGTCACCAGGATAATTTACACTATTGAGATAGCAAAATATTATTTAGCCAACTTCGATGGGTTTTTCTGATAGGTATCCACACTACTTGTTCAACATAAGCTATACAGAAATGAGTGACATCAAAGTAGTTTGTTCTGTCGGGATTATTGGGAATTGTTGCTTCACCTTGAAGATTTTTTCTAATGGGAGATCAAAAGGCTTGATTAGAGTTGTTATTCCAATATCGGTACCCAACATTGGTCTATGATCTCAGAATTGCTATTCCGATACCTTTGTCCGGCAATGACTTATCAGTTTTTGAATTTGAACAATCATGGAGTCCAACAGTCACAACAGGAAAGTTCAAATTTGGTATAAATTGTATGAGCAGTGGGTAGAGAACTAGAGGGGAAGAAAAAGGAGGATTCTACAAAGTAATTCTGTAATTGTTTTTTTTCAAATTTGAAATCATTCACACTGAATTGGAAGATCATTTTCTGTAATTCTCTCTGGTTTTGTAATTTGCTCTAATTCTATATTTACATATTGTTGTTTGGATTTGAACTATTTTATTGAGGACGTATGGGTGTATAGTGGTGTGTTGTCTTCCATTTGCTGATGATTGGAAATTATGAGTTGTTAAAAAGATTTTTTAGATTGTTCATGGGGTTGCCTGGTAGCTAGGCTAACTAGAGTACTAATAAGAATTTTGATAGTTTCTCCCTAATTTGATTGCCATAACACACTGAATTTGGTGTGAGGATCAAGAGGGCTAGAGGATAGCTATAGTTACAATTATGGTTCCTAATTTGATGAGCATATAAGTTTGTTTTGTTGTAATCTGGCTGTTGAATTTGTAGCCAAGAGTCTCTGAAAGGGTTTTCCAGTGTTTTGAATGTTGTGAGTTTGAAAGAAGGAGTTTTTGTATTGCATCAGAATATAAAGCACATAGGATGTTACAATGAATACCCTTGAACCATCAAGCTCTCTAATGTGTTCCCTTGTGTACAAGCATAAATTTAGACATCCCATGCCATGAACCACAAATTAAATCCTCCGAAGGACTAAATATAATGACAACCCAAATCACAAGCCAGCCTTAACCACTAGACATATGCTTGGTTTTATAGAAAAATTCTCACAAAAATAAAACTAGTCATAAAGTAAAACCATGTGCTAGCAACCATTGAAGCCATATTTAATATGAGGTACTAAGTTTTATCTTTTTAAAAATGTTTCCCCAATATCAAATAATTATAATATAATATTACAATGTTACAATACCACATCATAGTTGCCTCAAGAATACTCCAAAGGAATCTATACATGCTACATATCCATGTGTGACTCAAATAATAAATAAAATATTATAATTATAATAATTATTATGAAAGGTGTAGAACACTTTATTTCCCAACAAATCTATGAATTTCAAAGCTCAATAATAGCAAATAACAGGGACAAGAGGGTAACAAACTCTTCTCTTTCAATTTCGCAAGCTATAATATTCTTAGGTCCTTAGAAGAAACGGAAAAATAAATACTTGTGAGAGTAACACTATTTTAATTTACGCCTTACCATTAATGCTTCACCAAAATATTATAGTTGAGGTCATCCTCTAGAGTGATGAAATAACTAGATAGCCTTGGAGTAAAAGGAACTTTGGAAATAGTGGTATTTCTAATTATGTATGTCACACAAGCATGAAGAGAAAAAATATTGAAACACTCCTTTCACATTAAAATAAATTGGTTATTAATTAACCAAATAAAATAATGTGTGTCTCATTCTAATCTGCTAGAGTAGTAGTCCTAAAAATACAAGAAACACATGAAGCAAAAAGAAAAATATTATAGTATATAAACTTTTCTTATAAAATCTTATAATAAAAAATAGTTAGAAGTTTTACTATTCCATTATCTATCTTATGAAAAGGATTTATTTGTGCATTTTATTATTTTTTCATGAAAGCACACACAATTAAATAGTTACATAAAATCATATTAGAGAAGAAACCAAACTTAAAAAATAAACAAATGAATATATTCCTTCTAAAGTTGGACCAATAAAAAAAACAAGAAATAGAGCTATGAAATGAAAACTACGCATCTTTAATGATTGAAAAGGAATCAATTAAAAAATTGTGAAGTGTGCATTACTATATCATAGTTTAAATAACACAACAATATATATTTATGCACGGGTAAAGAGAAATAGAATAGTGTTTAGAAGGATGGACATAAATAGGTACTATTTACCCTATACTACATATTACATACCCTATCCATGGGTTGGGAGTAGTAACATAGTGGGGAGAAGGATGTATATATGTTTGTTTTTTCTTTATATAAAAAACAACTTCACTTGTTGAAATCCGCAAGCACAATGGCTTAGCAAAGGCACAAGGCATTGCGAGCACAATGGCCCAACATGGATTTGAACCTTGGTGGCCACTTCACCAAAGAATTATATTACATTCCCTACATATAGAACTTATTAAAAATATATATCTAAAATATGTAAAAATATAGAAAATAATATAGTCTATATTGTACTTCCATAAAACCATATGTATAACATATGATCATATGAAATATCATATTTTTGAATATTAGAAGACCATAGAAAAAAAATCTATTTAAAACAACTAAGTATTAGATGTCATTTTTTTATTTTGGGCCCCCAAACATGACCATGAAATTTATATCAGCCTAGTATGATCATATTATAATTTGATTTTTATTTTGGACCCCCAAACATGACCATGAAATTTATTTCAGCAAAACATACATGAATTAACTTGTAAAATTCCCTTTCTTTGCCTCATAACATTGCATGTGCCTTTTTCTATAGTACGTAACCCATGCAGTTGTGATTCCATTTTTTATTTTCACTATTAAAATCAAGTTTAATTGATATATGAATGGTAATAGGCTAGGGAGAAAGAAGAAATATTATATTGAGGAGTTCAATTTCATATATGATCTTAATCAAAATGTCTGCAATATGACTAGTATTTCTTGGAAAGCCAAAATCATTATTGCTCAATTAAGAAGTACCTCTCATCAACTCTAATGTGAAACATGCATGGGCAAAAGTTGAAAGAAGATTGGGAAGAAAGAGAATGCATTTTCTAAATTTTTAATATAGTATAATCTGAAGAACGCTTTATTATGTAGTGTGATACCTATAGAGACATCAAGGACAAATATGTAAATATTGACTATTGATTCTTGGTATAGCCTTTTCAATAAGAAGATTCTCAAAAAATCTCGGGGAGCTCATCATCATTTGATATAGAAAAAGACTCAATAAAAAAAGTCTAATGAAAAGACCGACTATCCCATAGACTATTTCTAGCCTTGTAGATATAAAGACTTACTTTCCTTTTTTCTTTTGAATCAAAACTAATCATAGAATCTTTTGTTGGCCAGAATAAAATAAAAAACCAACTGATTTGATATAATTAGTCTTTAATCTTCAAGGACATCTGACGTCACGGCCTTCAGTCCAAAGCGTACAATATTTTTGCATATGTTCCGAAAACATCGCTAATACGCTTCCTTTTCAACAACATTGTCTTTTGTCTGAAATTTATTTCTTCTCCTACAACTTAAAGGTTTACATTATATGGCATCCAAGATTTGTAAATGCTTAATAGCATCTCCCATAACTATAATATAATTTGTATATTACGAAGTTTTTAAGTAGTCAGAGTAGAGCTCTTTTCCTATCATATATAGTATTTGATTCATGTTGAACTCAAAGCTCAAACAATCCTTATCTTTTTCTTTTCCTTTTTCAATCTATAAATGCCTGTCTTTCAAAAAACTCCTTAAACAACGAAGTCGTTTACTTTTTACTCTTGTCAATATTTGCACCCTGCTTTTAACTTCATTATCACCCTTTATTGGAAAGAAATTATTTTTGGGATAAATTATCACTGTTTATTGTATTAGCTTTATTTGTTCAGTTGAAAATATTTCACAATTGCATTTTTAAATAAATTTGTGTTAGAATTTATATGTTCGTAGACTTACTATTTGTTTTCTAATTTACAAATAAAATTTGGAAAATAATTTGAATTGTATATGATTTCATCTACATACGCTTTAAGCACTCATCTTAACTATACATTGAGGTATTTGTTGTTGGAAAGTAAACCTTTGGCTGAAAAAAAAAAACTAATATAAGTCATTTTTTTAGAATGAAAATGATCCATACATTTCTCTCATTTAATCTAGAATCGAATAGAATGACAAATCATTCCAACTATTGTTATATTTATGCTAAAGTGGAATCATTACTAAATTGTGTGGCAAGGTGTTCTATTTGAGGATTAATATAATATATTTCATTCATTTGATCATTATCAAAAAGTTACTCCATAAGACATTATCATTAAAGTAAAATTCTAAAACATTAATATTATATATAGTAGCTCACAATAAAATTCTTGAGCATAATTGAATGAATGCTTGTCTAGAACACTCACTATATATAAATAGTACTTTATTTACAAATCCACCTTCTAAACCGGAAAAGTGTATAATTTTGAGAATTCAAAATTAGCGTTGTTATTATCTATGAGTCTATGGGTATATGTTCATTTTTATCTGTAGGTTTCTATATAGTACATATTACTTTTGTAACTATGGAAGTAGACTAGAACTTCAAATATAAGATATAGAGGTATTAATAAATTCATTTGAAATCATTATAGTATTTAAATAGTGGAGACCTTTTGATTTCAACTTTATTTTCACACCCTGGACTTAACTTTATTATCACTCTTTTATTAGATACAAATTATGTTATGGATATGTTAGTATTATTTATTGTTGTATTAACTTAATTTCTTACAATAAAATTAAATATTTCACACTTGTATATCTATATAATTTATATGTTCAAATACATCGATTTAAAAGGTTATCATGTTAAAAATATTTTAGTTTGTCTATATACTATTTTTTTATTGATTTAATCTAAAATAAACTTTCACAAATACTTTGAACACATTTTAACGAGTCATAAAGAAAATATTTGGGTGTAAAATTAATATAAGTCAAATTTCTAAGAGTGAAAATGAACCATACATTTTAAACATTTAAATTTGCATTGGACCAATGAAAAATCATTACAACTAGTCGTTATATGTATGCTAAAGTGCAAGCATTGTTAAATCGTGTGAAAGGTTGTTTCTATTTGAATATTATTTTCATTGGTTTCATCCATCATGCAGGAGCATCCCCAATTCATGAGCAATCTTGCATCAACCAAAACTATTATTTTCTTTTCAATTGTTCTTGTTTTGGGTTGCAGTTTATGTGTTCCTTCTAGCATTATCCACTTGTTGCTTAGTTTCTATTGTGGATTAGATTCTTGGCTTCTAGACATGTTCTTATTTCCTATTCCAGATTTGAAGCTCACTTGGATTATTTTTCGGTGAGTTATTGCTTCTAGATTGGTTGTTCTTGGTTCCCAAAGTAGTTTTTGATCTTAACTACTAGTTGGAGATTTATTCTCATGTGGAGTCATTTCTTGGCTTGCAGATATATTTGGTTCCTTTCTCGATGTTCTTGGGCCCTTGGCCAAGCTTTCTATGTAGTCCACACTTCATGTTTGTTCTTGGCAGATGAGATCTTCCTGATTTGGGGTCAACCTATTTTACACCTTTCATTTTCTTGTTTTGGAGAATGTAATCTTTTTTGGGAAACTCGGATGTGTTCTGAATGGTATATATATTGTTGTATGTGATTCTTTGGGATATATCGAAGTAGTATGATGGTATAGATTCATAATTTGTAATTTGGATATCTCTTGGAAATTCGAATGAGTTGTATTCTGGAATGTAGTTTGTAACTGGGCATGTGAGCCTACATATAACTAGATGTTACTAAATGTTCTTTGATGAATATATGATGATGTGGATATCTCTGATTTCATTTTCTATGTTTTAAGTTTGTGATTTTGTTGTGTTACTCTTGCTGCATGATCCAAACTATTCTCTAGGAGGATCCTCCAGGTTATAGCTGCATCAAATGGTATCAAAATAGGTTATGAACATTAAGGCATTCCTTTGGGTGAATATATTGCTGATTTAAGGTAGGTTACAAGTGTGTTCAATAGATCATCGATGGAGAGGAAATTGGAACCTTGTAGTTAGGTCGTCGAGTTGAGGTAGTTGGATAGGAACAAAGGAGGAGATGCCTCCAAAAAGGATGAACCTTAGGAGGTTAGAGAAGATGATGGAGGATTTCAAGAAAGAGATGAGGAATGAGATCAGAAAAAAGTTGGTTAGTTTGCAGAGGAATCCAGAATTGAAGGATGAATTTGAAGAGGCAAGAGAGGAGCTTGAGGCTGAAGAATCTGAGAGACTAGTAGATGAAGGTGAAGAAATATTTCTTCGGGTGGTGGTGCAAGTAAGAAAAGTTCATAAAGTTGAGGTATCAAACATTTTGGGATCGTTGAATCCGGAGGACCTGATAGATTGGATCAGAGAGTTAGAGGACTAGGGGAGAGGGACTAGTAGTCATTAGGGATAACTTCATCAACATGTAGCCATCACATGGATTATCATAAGACCTCCATTTTTTTTAGAAATGTAATATGGACACTTAACTATCTACAACTAAGGTTTGAAGGCATGACTCATCATGCAAGTCATCAAAATAACACGTCTAGTGCGAAGTGTCAAAAAAATGACTTTTTAAAGATTTGACCAAAACTTAATCTAAAAATTCCTAGTTGTTGAATAAAAAAAATCATTTGTAATTAATATAATATTGTATTTTTATGTAAAATATAACTTATATGAAACTTAAATGGACCAAATACCTATTAGTAATCATAAATGTGTGTTATCTCTGACTTTTATATTCAACACCAAAGGACCAATAGTTGAACACAAAGAGACCAATTGTTGAATACCTAAATCTTTGGACAATCCCTCACATTTCATCGAGAAAAACAATGTATTTATTTTGTTCACCTTTTATATTTGTGATAAGACCAATTAGTAATATGAAATACTCCAATGCAGATACAGTGCTACCCCAATAGTTGTACACATAAGAATAATATTTTTACACTATGGTAATAGTACTTATTTAAGTGAGTACCTTATTTTATAAATGACACACTTATAGTGGATAGCTATGATATTTTATTTGAAATAAAAAATGATTGATTTCACTTGTTAATTAATGTATGTATGCCTTTTTTATATAACATTTATAGGTTTTCTTATGTTCAAGTATTGGTCCATTTTGATCAACAATTGGCAATTTTTTTATTTACATGTTGATTATTTATTTACATTATATAGTATAAATATGTGGCAAGACTGGATATTATATGCACAATTGCTATAATGACTATTGGACCTCGTACAACTACTGGTCCCTCTTCCCTACTTAGAGTTTGAGGATGTTAAGGACCCATAGAGAGTTAGGCTAGCATAGACTAAATTGAAATGGCATGCTACTTTATGGTCGAAAGAATTGCAGAGAGATGGAGTGAGGAATGGTGAGATGAAAATCACCCAGTGGAGGTAGATGGCTGCAAGATTCAAGGATAAATTCATTCCAGGAGACTATGAGTTGGAGATGTTCAAGAGGTTGTAGAACTTGAAGGAGAAAGACATGAGTGTGAAGGAGTATACTGAATAATTCTACAAGGTGATGATCAAATACAAACATTGAGAAATAGACAGGGAGAAGGTGGCTAGATACATAAAAGGACTTCAACTTAACATTCAGGATGAGATGAGTATGCTGAAGATTTTAATAGTTGAGGAGACTTATCAGTATGTGTTGAAGGTAGAAGATAAAATTAAGAAGAGATAGTAGAATGACGCTAAGGGAAGAGAGAGGCATGCAAATAGAGAGAAAATAAGTGGAAATATGGAGAAGTAGACTATTGAAGAATCAAAAATCTAAATGGAGTAAAGAACCACAATAGAAGACATAAAGGAACTAGGGTAGCAGTAAGGTTTTTTTGGGCACATGTTTCAAGTGTGGGGAAACCGGACATAGAGCTTTTGAATGTCCTTAAGGTAACAAGGGAAGGGCACAAAATATCTTAGCAATTGAAGATCAGAAAATTGCGGTTGAAGGTGAGAGAATGATAGAACCCGAGTAGGGAGAATACCTTACATTCAGAAGAGTCTTGATGGAGTAGAGCAGTGAGGATACGAGACCTACTTAGATGAAGAATCTTTTCTTGACTTTCTATAAATTGAGAGGTGAGTGTTGTAAGGTTATTGCGAATACTGGAAGTACAAATAATTTGGTATCAGAGGAGACGATAGTGAAGCTTGGTTAGAAGAGGCTTGAGCATCCTTTCCTTACAAAGTGAGTTAGTAACAAGATAATCATGTGGTAGAGGTGAGAGAGCAGTGCCTGGTTAATTTTAATATTGGGCCTTACAAAGATGAAGTCTTGTGTAATGTTGTGCCTATGAGTGATTGTCATGTTTTGTTGGGTAGACCTTGGCAGTATGATAGAGGATCTATCTATGATTGTAGAAGAAACCTAGTCACTATTGAGAAGGATGGGAAAAAGTTCACTTTGGTTTCTTTGGAGGAGAAAGAGAAGGAAGTGAAAAATTTGAGTCTTGAGAAGAGTTGCAGTACTGAGAAATAGGTTGAAGAGGTTGTACTAGATGATGGTGTGGACTTGAATATTGATATTGTTGATGAATCTATTAATAAGGTGGTATCGAATGGAAGTAATGCTAGAGTTATGGTGACAGACAAGAAGAATTATAGTGGAAGAAATAAATCAAATTTGTAGAAGAAAGAGACTGGTAAAAAGAAATAGTGTGCAGATATAAAGCAAGGAGAAAGAGGAGAAGTGGCAAATAAGTTGGAGAATTCAGCTAAGGCACCAGAAGGGTTAAGAAGGAAGAAGTTTATAGACATATAGGACTTTTGGATCAAAAATGAGGATGGGATCTATATCCAAAATCCTTTGTGATGTTCCTTAGTTTCCTCTCATGGAACATCTTTTCCTACTTGGGGTGTCTAATGCAGGAGCATCCCCGGTCAATGAGCAATCTTGGATCAACCAAAAATATATTTTTCTTTTTAGCTGTTCTTGTTTTGTGTTGCAGTTTCTATGTTTCTTCTCGCATTCTCCAGTTGTTGTTTATTTTCTATTGTGGATTAGATTCTTGGTTTCCAGACATGTTCTTATTTCCTATTTCAGATTTATAGTTCATTTGGATTTTTTCCCGGTGAGTTATTACTTTCGGATTGACTATTCTTAGTTCCAAGAGTTTTTTTTTAGCTTAACATCTACTTGGATATTTATTCTCGTGCAGAGCACTTTCTTGGCTTCTGGATCTATTTAGTACCTTGCTCAATGTTCTTGGGCTCTAGGGCGAGCTTTGTATGTGGTACACACTTCATGTTTGTTCTTGGTGGATGAGGTCTTCACATTTTGGGGCCAACCTATTTTAAATGTTTCATTTTCTTGTTTTGGAGAATGTAATATTTTGTGCCTAACTTGGATGTGTTCTAGATGGTATATATATTGTTGTATGTGATCCTTTGGGATATATCGAAGTAGTATGATGATTTAGATTTATAATTTATAATTTGGATGTCTCTTGGGGATATAGATGAGTTGTATTCTAGAATGTAGTTCGTAATTGGGCATGTGATCATGCATATAACCAAATGTTACCGGATGTTCTTTGATGAATATATGATGATGTGGATGTCTCTGATGGAATTTTCTATGTTTTATGTTTCTGCTTCCGTTGTGTTATGCTTGCTACATGATCTAGATTGTTCTATATGAGAATACTCTAGGTTATGGCTATGTGAATCTATTTGATCATTATTAACAAACTTCCACTCTACATCACATTACAAATGATACAACCACAAGAGCCAAGAATCAGCTCCACGAAAAACACCTATCACACAAAAGAGACCAAGAAAATAGAATATCCTCTAAAAAAATTTGTATTATTATACACACAATTGATGATTATAATATTGGAGATACAATTTAATTGAATGAATGAATCCTTATAAAAGGATGAGTGAAATCCTAAATGCAAACCCTAAATGCTAAGTTAAATTAGCATGCTTGAAGTGTCACAATAATAATGAATGAGACAACTTAAGCAAGTATTAACATAATGAAGACAAAAAAAGCACCTAAGTTTACATTAAGTGAAAATTTTACTAAGGACCTAACAAACGAATAATTAGATAAAGTATCCTAATTACTCCAACACTCTTCATTATATTTTATGCCTTTTACTTGTTGACCTTAAGAATAAATGGTACTTCTTACTAAGGATGAATGCCTTCTTCTATTTCTTTAACATTATTTGCTACCTTTAGTGAATATGTGAAAGATAGTATATTGTACCCTAGCATTGATTAAATGGCCTGATAAGCATCTCATCTAGAGTGAAATATATTTTGAAATTTTCCTAATAAAGATAATGCATGGAAAGATAATTATTTTCATTCATCTTTCATTTTTTCTCCTCTCCTCCTTTATTCCCTTCTTATTATTCTCCTTCTCATTTTCCTCATTTTTCCCTTTATTCTTCCTCCTTTTCATTCTTCTTCTCCTTCATCTCCATCTCCTTTTCCTTCCCCTTATGCTTTGTTTTCCTTTAGGATACATTTTCTACTCCATTTTGTATATTCTTCATTTGTAACAAGTTCTACGATTCCATGTGAGGAACTAATTAAATTATTTGGATAATGGTAAAATTTTACATCCTATTGAATTCCAAAATAAAGGCATCCCTAAAAAGAAAAATATTTTTCTAGCTATAATGATGTGAAACAACATTCTTAGATTTCATATAACTTACATGGAAGTGGATTCTTCTTTTCTTTTTAATTCTAAATCTTGATTTTCTCTTTCATTATAGAATTAATATCATTAGGATGAATCAGCTCAATTATAGTGTTATCCTTGTGTGGAAATATTTTGGATGTGATAAGAATATATTCACCACTTATGACAAGCCCTACTAGACTCAAATTGACTTGATTTTTTTTTGTTTTTTAGAAAAAAATTACCCAATTTTAGAGAGGTTTTTTTTTTACAACTTGACCTCTTTAGATAATTAAAATTACTTATATATTTTCCGCATGAGTACCAAGATTATCGAATAATATATGGAAAATACATAATAATTGACAACATCAATGTGATAATTTACTCATCTATTTCAAACCCAATTTGAATGTTTTGGGTAACTTGCTAAAAACCCAATGATCAGGTTATGGTTGCCTAGAAAAACCCTTAGATCTTGATGGAAGTTAAGGGTACTTTGGTGAAACCCTTGGTTCTGGGATCTACTATTGATAGATGGTAGCTGCCTTGACGTTGTTTGGTTGAAAGTTAGCTACTGTAAGTCTTTGTCTATATCTTTTTGTAGCATTTTGCTTGTGGGTTCTAGAATCTTGTTAATTCTAGATGTTCCAAGTCCTTTCAAAACTCGTTGTAAGGGGTTTCGGGTCCCCTCAAAACCTATTTTATCCAGAATAAAAAACTTCCTAATCTACATATAAATTAGTTAAGTAAAATTAAGTAGGAAGTATTAATTTTTTATAACATAATCAAATGAATTAATAAAATAACATACAATTTGATGACTTCTAATAATAAATGCAAATGGTGAAACAAAAAATATATCTTTGAATAATAATGAAATGACAACATAAGTATTATAATTTATAAGATATAAATAAATCATTATAATAAAAGTTAAATACAAGTTGACACTTAATCAATGTTTTTACTATCTATTCTAATTTGATTTAACATATAATCACACTTGTTAGCATTGAGATAATATAATAGTTTGAATCTTGCCATCATTCTTATTACTAGAATTTAAATTCTTTAAAAAATTATTATTCAATGTTTGTGTTCACCTTGGGCTACTGGTGAAGTTGAATGGTTCCAAATGAGCCCCAGGTGGAAAATGCTTGCAGGTGGAAAATGCTTGCAGGTCTAGACCTCCATCAAAACCAAAAAAAGATATAATAAAAATTTATAATCTCTTAAATTCATAACCTCAAACCAAAAACATTTTAAAAAATGAAAAAATGAAACAAATTTTAAATTTAGTTTAATTCAAGTGATTCTCAATGAGGCACTTGGCCGGTTCACTGCACTTCACCTTCTTTTTGGTCACCCTGTTCAAGAGGTTGGAGCTCCTCTCCATGTTACTCCACTTCAAATACTGTTATATGTATAATTTTGATACTGGTCCATTTTACTGTTTTTCTGATGGGTTTATTTGGTGTTCATATCCTGTTATAAACTGGCTTTTTTGGTCTCTCATATGTATTAGCTGCGTTTGGAAGGTGGCCCCTGAGGTTTGTATAGATCATGACTATATTATAATTGCTGGCTCATTTGATATCGAATACAATATTTCAGCAACTGTTGTCACTGTTTTTTTAATGTTCAAATATTATATAAACAAAGATTATTTATGGAAAAGCAAGTTTTCCGGAAAATAGGATGCTTTACAGTAAAACAACTTTGGGAAACTTGGCTTTGCTTAGGTTGGGCCCGTACTAAGATGTCACAAATGTCAAATTAAGTCCTTTTATGCATCGTTTTTTTATCTACCTAACCAATGCGTTTGCAAAATATAATTTGTCGCCTGTAACTCTTTTCTGTCGTCTATAGATATTTTCGAGCCTACTACTCCTTTCCCATATCAAACAAAACAAAATCATGAAGTGAAACACACTTGAATTAACTGGTAAAATTCCTTTTCTTTACCTCATAACATTGCATGTGTCGTTTTCCCACGTAATCCATGCAATTGTGATTCCATTTTGATTTTCAAGCGCACTTTAATGTTACAATGAAGGTTAATTGTTGAGTAAATGATGATAGGTTAGAGAGAAAAAAGATATATTATATGGAGGAGCTCATTATCATAAGCGATCTTCATCAAAATGTCTACATAAAGGTTAGTATTTTCTGGAAAGCCAAAATCTTTATTGTTGGATTACGTCTCAACAACTGCAATGTGAAACGGCCACGAAAAAAAGCTGAAAGAAGTTTGAGAAAAAAGAGAATGCATTTTCTGAATTTTCAAGACAGTAAAATATGAAAAACCCTTCATTAAAGAATGCGATGTTTATAAAGACATCAAGGACAAAATGTAAATAGAAAAAGATTGAATCAAATAATGTCTAAACGAAAAAGACTGGCTGTCCATAGAATTTCAATCCTCCTAGATATTCAAAGATTTTGTTTCCTTCTTTCTATCAATCAAAACCAATCATCAAATCTTTTATTGGCCGAAAAACATTGAAGCCAACTACTTTGATATAATTTGTCTGGAGTCTTCAAGGACATCTGACATCACGGCGTGGGTCCAGAACCTACAATATTTCTGCATATGTTCCGAAAACATCGCTAATACGCTGTTAACTTTTCATTTCTGCATATGTATATAAACTTTAAATATTTATGTTCCATTAACACAAAACATGGCAGAAAGAAGAGATATGACTTAAATTTGTTTCTTTGCCTATGACTTAAAGATTTGCGTCATATGGCATCCAAGATTTGCAAATGCTTAATAGCATCTCCCATTCATTACCATAACTACAATATAATATAATCTGTATGTTCCAAAGTTTTTCAGTAATCGGGATAGGGCTCTTTTTCAACTAGAAAAGAATAGTGAAGAAGATGTAAATTTGTTTTTTCTATTGCAACCTGATAAATGGATATCATATCCTTGAATTTCCTAACGTTGATGACACTTTTGTGTTTTCTGTCTACAATTTGTTCATTTAAGCCATATTTCATTTTTTATAGATTAAATGCAAAATCCATAGGGGCCCTCTCCCAGAAAAGAAAAGATACATGCATAAACGGCCGGATAAACCAGTAGAGACCAAAATAGTCAAAATTTGCAAAAGCAAGCCACCCAACTTGCAAGGAAGGAAAAACATAACTACAAAACAGCTACTCATACCCACAAACTGTACTGACGAAGTGACGATAGATTCAAATTCACTACTACATAATAGAGGTATTTAAGAGATTAGTTTAAGACAAAACATTACTTTCATTTTAAACACATGTTTTATGTTTATTTATATTTTTTTAAAGTATTTTATTGTCTCAAATTAAGAGGATAAGGAAAAACAATTTTCCGAACTTAAGTTTCTTTTCCCTCTTGGTCAACTCATTTTCCCCTTTTTTTCCCCTTTCCCGGACGACATCATATTGATCGGCATGGAACTTTCAATAGCAGGAAGGCTCCTTCAGATATCTGCAAGAGTTGATGGAGAATCAATGGGAGAGGCTGGTTTGTGAATTAATCAACGCCATAACCATTGGCACACGTCTGTGAAAGGCAAGGGTACTACATGTTCCTACGGGAGGTTTCATGCCTACCATATCGAAAGAGCATAAGTAGTGACCTGAGAGGAGAGGGAATAGGGGGAGAGATTGTTGATTGTTCATTCTGGAGAGGAGAGGTTGCCCTTTTAGTCAGCACAGATACCATTGATTCGAACCAAGTCTCTTGTTCCTGCATTCCTTTAATCTGCAAATTTATAACACTAGGTATGTGATTAGCCAATATAATTTTTTTAGGTGGGCTACGCCCATCAAAAGTGCCTCATGCATATCAAGAAGTGACTATGCCAAGTCTGTTTTTTAAAATTTCTGGCAGTCGAGGTTTTTAAACTCCTCTTTATAAAGTTAAAAATTCTCCGGAGCCAATAGATTCTGGGCGTCCAGTGCATTTTTTTTAATCACTAAACTTATGTTAAAAATATTTTATTTGTTTAATTTTAGATTCACTTTTTATTTACTGTTAATCGATTGAAGCAACGGTTGTATGGGGATTGGTTTTGGTTCATCCCCTGCTGTGGTATTTAGGGTTTCTAAATATTTCCTGCAAACTCTGCCCATTTTTTTTCATCGGTCTTGTTGGTAGTAGGGCAAGACTTGTGGTAGCCCTTTTCAGATCCACTTTTCAGAGAGTAGTTTTGGTTCGTCTCATTTTAAAATAAAAACTGTTCTAGTAGGGTTCTATAAAGTTTTCCCACAAACTCTGCCTATTTTTCTTTATTGGGCATTGGGTAAACGGGTACTCAAGCTTCTATTGACGCTACTGCAATGCTAGATCGACTGTGGAATCAGCTAGATAATATTTTGTGTTCCATGGTAGGGACCCATATCTACTAGAGACTAGAAAGAAGGAATGATGGGTGTATCCCCGACTAACGAAATGGTGCAGGACGTTTTCTGACCAATGCGGGAGCACCCGGACTGAACTAGGAGTAGCAGCAAAGATAAAAGGCAGGTGGGGGCAGGCTCCCATCTATGGATATCAGCCGAGTCCACCTATACTTTACCAATGATCATGAGTTATTATCAGGTGTCAGTTGCAGGATTTTTGTTACTAGATTGATTAATCCCATTTCCACTGCTTTCATCTTGCTTTTCTGCTTGTTGGTCCTAGAGTTTCCTTAGGGAGCGACTACTTTACCTCCCACCCATCCCCTTCATATTGGGTTGGGTGGGATGAGAAGAACCCGTAGGGGTTCTATAGCGGTAGCAGGTGGTTGTGACCAAGGCTCAAAAGATTATTATCTCATTTGCCTTTGGAGGTTTACAATAAGGATCTTTGGGAAGAAATTCAAATGCCCTATTTTAGAATAAATAATGCATTTTATCTTGTCTGTTTGTGGTGTTTATAGTTGAGGCGCTCAAAGTAATTGCCAACAAACTGAAGGTTTTGAGTTGGAACTTCAATTTGGATCCCTACAATAATGATGATACAAAAAGGCATCATCTTGACGACATAGCTGGGTCACGTGGGGTCATATGCAGCTATTCTTTTTAGTAAAACATACCACTTGCCATGTTAAGCTGTGAGTAACTCTTACCTTCAAAATCACATTTCTTAATCATTTATGGAATGAGATATATATTTACCTTTTTATATTGCAGAATAATGATATGTCTAGAACAGCAAGGGATTGTGCACCCTGAATTGGCTAATATTACACACTTGCTTAGCCTGTGAGTACAACTTATATAGTTTCAAGCTTCTATTCTTCCTGCCAATTCAAATTGATTGGAGTGATGAAAATAAGCTTAATTAAATGAATTGTATAATGTTTTCAATAGTGACCTAGGATACAATTTTTTTAGCAGATCAATTCCGGCTATGTTAGGCTCATTATCGCATCTTTGAGTATCTGTAAGCCAGTGAGAGCCTTTTTCCATATAAATTCTGCATTAATTTGTTCAAGATGTTTGGTGTTAATGGTTTAAGTTGTAATATGTATGTTATGACATCTCTTTTGGAAAAAATGGTTTAAGTGGTGAAATTCCAAAGGAAATGGGGAATCTAGCTAAATTGATATCTCTGTAATATTTTCATCCATCTCTGCGCACATAAGAATGAATTCAGCTGCATATTTATGTTGACTTCCAGGAAATAATTGTTGTTTTGTGTGTGGTACAGGAATTTTAGTACGAATTGTTGTTTTGGAACACTACCACTAGAGCTAAGGAAGTTGGCAAATTTGGATTAACTGTAAGTTAATGTTTATACTTTGTTGCTGCATTTTTAAAAGTATTCTATTCTTAAATCTTATAGATTACTTCATTTTTAAATTCTTAAAGACGAAATTGAGTATCCAGTCCTTAAGATGGCCTTTTACCTTTAACCTGCACTGTCATTCAAGTTTGTCTTTGCAACAGATTAAATTATTACATTTCAGAGAACAATTTGACTATGCTCCCCTTACTTGAAATATTATTTAACTATGCTTAATGGAGCTTTTGCAATTTGTTTTGTTTTTTCTTTTAACAATTTGACTCTCAGTAATAAATACAACACTTGAACAAACAAAATTTAATACTAGATGAACAATATTATTACCTTTTTTACTGATCTTAATGAGTTCTTTCACAAAAAACGGGTTTTGCATACATCGAATAGGAAAATCGAACATACCCTTAATTAAAATATGATCTTTGACATTGTTGATTGTCTCAGACATATTTTAGAGTTGCGAATTTTATCTTTTTGCATCTAGACCCTCCTACAAGCCGCACTTTCCTTTGCCATGGGCTGCCATGGATATAGACTGGATCTGTGCATGACTGAATAATGAATGCTACTATTGTCAAACAACCTGAAACCCTCGAACTACTTCAGATTGAACTTTGTCACCTTCAAATGCAAGGAATATTGCCTCCGTCATCCAACAAATGATATATTTTTGCACCTCAGTGCTGGTAATAGCTCATTCCATGTTCTATAGCGGTACTCTTCGGCTATATTTTTAGCCTTTTCAACAAGATTACCTACAGCTACTCTGGCCTCTTCCGAGGAATTGTCAACAGAAGTGGACATTCCAAGATGGTTATGTAACAATTTACCTCTTTTCTGCAAACCTTGAAATTGTTTGTCAGCTGCTTTACATACAAGGAAAGCTTCAGTGTCAGAGTTTTCAACCAGATCCATGATGCTCCATGCTTGAGAACAAGCTTCAACAGCTCCAATAGCCTTTTTCACATCCTGAGTAAATGGGCAAAGCTCAACAATGACAGTAATTATTGAGACTGCTTTCATCTTAAAAAAGCATTGGTAGATGTCAAACTCGTTTTCCACTTCCAATCTGATAGGGACACTCTTTTGCGGATGCGGACTTTTGTAACTGCTAGAAGATTTGTTCTTGAGCAAAGTTACCAATTCCTCACATGAATTGCCATCTTCTAGGCCCCTTTTCACCTGCGACTTTATGCCTTCAATACATTTTCTGTTGGCTACCCATAGACAAGCTGTATTTTCACCAGTCATGGTGACGAATGATTTTGAATATTTGTCATAGTATGAGAATTTTCCCAATTCAATTTTACGCCGCCCTTTTCCTCCATACAAATCGGGAAATTCTTCTACTGATGAAACCCATTACAAGCTTACACAAATACATGTTAGAGAGCAATAGCTGAGATACTAACCAGCAGACTTTACTAAAAAGAACCAATAGTATCTGCAGCCATAGAACCAGAGGAATCAGCTTATGAACTCTCACTCTACGACCCATCTTTAGCATCAATTTTTTAAGATAGCTGTCGCCCATTTGTCTATGGCTTTTACGCCCATCTTTCAACTCAAGCAAATACCGTTTCCAGAAACCTTCAATCTGAAAATACTTTATAATGCTTGCCCATTGCTTTGCAACACTTCTCGGGAAAAATACTACTGCTGTGATCCATCTCCAATATATGATAGTAGATCCCAAAACAATGACTAACCAATGAAGAATCATGTAAATACTCAACCTGAATTCCTTTCGTACTGCCTCAAATACCAGAATTCCATTGCAAACTGTAATGATCATTGCGACACTACTACATAAGAGGGCAATTTAAGACACTTTTTAAAGAGATATTTATATTTCATCGTAAACACTTAAATTATTAGCCAATAGTAGGTAAACAGTCTACAACTGAAAAAGTCTCATGGCGTGTTTTCGTGACCACCAAATTTGCTGTTAACGGGATTGAAGAGGGTTTGAAGGCGATAAATCCACTTTCATAACTACTGACGGAGCCTCAGTTAATCACTGCAAATAGAATTATTTCAATATGATGTTGGAGGTTTTTCGCATTTTCTCACAAGTGGATTCCTTTGTGCAAATCACATTCTGTTGAACCTCGTTTCCCGGCTAAATTGTTTTCTTCTCACATGACATCTTCCCTTTCTGAACAAAGGAACGAGTTGAAGGTAGTGTTTTACACCTTTTCTTTTATAGCCTTGTAATATGAGTTGAATCATTGTTGTTTCTATAATGAGGTAATTATGCATTTATTTGTTGAAATCAGGAAGAATGTGAACAGTTGGAGAATCGAGTTAACGATTTAGCACAAAAGCCTCAAGGAAGCCCTAAAATTTTTGCAGCGGTACACGTCTTTTGGATTTTGATAATCCATATGGTCACCCGCCTATATTTGAGGTACGGAGCAACTGCTTCTTATGTAGCCTATAAATTTATCTTAGGGCTTCGATTTTTAAATCTATCAATGCCTATGCAGGTTGTGAACAACATTGGAATTGATAGATCTAAATAGCTTGCTCCTTTGCTTGTGTATGCGGCACTGGAAAAGAGAACCACCAAAATCCTCTGCGATCTTAATGAGAAGTTTCGTCAGTATCACCCTCCCGTCACTAAAATTCTCTACGGTGTCAACAGCAAATTCAATGTGTTTTTCCGTTTTTGCAAAAAAGATGTGAGAAAAACTTTTGTCGACTACCTATACGAATCTCTCTCTGGAGTGGGGATTAGGGTTTTCCTCGATAGGGATTAATTGGGGAAGGGCAAAGACATAGATTCCTGCCTGCAAGCAGCCATTGAAACAAGTTATATTTTCATAGCGCTATGCAGAATCAACTTCTTGTCTGAAGGAGGCGTCCCAGATGTGTAGATCTAGTGGCTTCATCATTCCCCTGTTTTATGATGTGGAACCCTGTGATGTTCACTACCCTCAAAGAGAGGGAGGTCCATTTGCAGAGGCATTCAAAAAACATAACAGCGATTTAGATCAGCAGGATGAGAATACAATCAAGGAATGGAAGAATAGTCTTCATCAAATCTCTTCTCTTTCTGGTTGGACAAGGGTAGAAGAATTTGGGTAAGTAATTTGCATCTTTTTTTTTTCAATTAACCCACGACAAAAACCAAAAGAGAACTTTTTTTAGAGGTCCAGTCATTATATTAGCTATTTGTTTAGGGGACAAACTGTTTGGTTACTAATTCCTTTAAAATTGGCCTGATTTTCCTCTTGTTCAACTTTCTACCTTGTTTCTATCATAATACTAGATTATGGGCTTCTCCTTAGATCCTATTGTTTGGTTTTGGCGATTTATTAATTTATTTGAGATTTTGCTTCAGATCTCTTTCTAGCCTCAAAATCACTTTCATCCCTCAAATTATCTAGCCATCCAATTTCTGCCAACATCAAATTAGTTCACCTCTTGTTCATGTTGTTCGTGACATTTTCTGGGTTCCTTCAGTCTGATGAATTATTCTTGGTAGTCTCATTTCATTTACTTGAGGATATTCATGTCATTCCACGATATGAAATTTCAGTCATGTGAATCTCATCTTTGTTTGATTTGTTAGTTTCCAATGGTGTTATTGTGTGGGTATTTTTTTGCTCTTCTTCAAACACAAATTTTCCCTAATTTGGATATAGTTAATCCAACACATTATTTTTGGATCGTCCTCCTATTAATTCTATACTAGACAACTCATTTGTTGTCACCAGTCAACTATTAAATCTGGTGAAAAAATAACCCCCTCTTGACTCAGTTTATCCCTGTACGCATCAACGATCTCCTATACATCTACCTGTTCGTCATGAAAAAATGTAGCTCTTATTTCTGAGTAAATAAGGCATTAGTCCTTAGTAAATATAAAACCTAGAGTCTGAAAACCTTTCTCATATAGAAATCCTATTGTAAATGTGGAGTTGAAACATAAGTCTGATGGTAAGCTCTGCTCCTCTTTAAAATATCAAATAGTTGTTAGACTTGATCACTATGTAAGTTTCTTTTCGTGAGACTTTGGAAGAAATAATGTCAAGATGTTTTATATATAAATCAGTCATTTGTAGATTAAGAAAATCATTTTAATATGTAAATATCTCCTACACGAGAACTTTTCCTTACCAAGAACAATTGTTGTTAAAGGATACTTTAATATAGGGCGGCTATTTTCAAAATACACCCACACGATAAATAAAAAGGATTGAAGAGATGTCTTTTAACATCCCTTACGCCTAATTAGTTTGTATCACATATAGATTTACATGTAAAGACAATTTTTTTCACGAGTGTTTAGTTTTAGAATACATTCTCCAAGCTTTTGTTTGATTCCCTTGGTTTAAGTTTTCATATAGTGGGTTGTCTGCAAGTATGCATGTTATTGAACCTTTTTCCATTATATGAGAGTCAGTTCTAAAGGAAATATGCTTTGCATGCAAAACAAGAACTTACATAGTTAATTCTAGAAGCTTTGTAACTAATTTTAATGGACTTTGGAAGAATGACATTTCATTCACGATATCAAGTTTCCACTTTCCATATTATTGGTCAATGTTTTTTCTGGATTTGGTGCAAAAAGCTCTAACACAATCAAATCCAGAAAAACATTGAACAGAAGGACACATACTAATTATAAAAGAATGCTCACAATAAGTGAGGTAGATAAATAAGGGGGCATGGAGAGAAAAAGGAAAGAGGGAGAGAGGAGGGACGAAGGGAGAATGGAGAGATGGCACAAGGGGGCATGGAGAGTGGAAGGGAGGGATGGGATCGTACGAGGGGGCCATGAAGTGGGAGAGGAAATGGCAAGGTGTTTTGAGGGATGGAGTGGGAGATAAGGGTTGATGATGGGTTTGATAGTGTCATCCCTTAAAACATCTATCCACGCTCATGTTGTGAAACTAAAGAGAAGTTCTACTGAAAAAATCGGTAAGTGGATAAAAATGTCAATTTGTGTACTATATTCTCTGATGGTGTTGAGTTCAATGTTAAAATTGTATGGTAGTGTGGAAATGTTTATTTAGGTACATCTTCATTGGGTATCATTTGGCAAGTTTTTATTTAATTGTTGAATTTTGGAAAGAAATTTGTATCACAAATTTTCCAAAAGATTGTTCTCTTTATATTATGGTTTGTAGAAGCTTAAAGTCTCTAAAATCATTATTGTTCATGAATTTCTCGGACTACATATCAACTATGTACATGTTATATTTAGGTGGTCGGTTCAACAAATAAAATAATTTAATTCTTCTTGAAGCCTTTCTCTAGTATCTAAACTCCATCTATTTAGTTTTCTTTATTCTTTTTTTCTTTTGAATGTTGAAGTGAGTGACAAAGTTTATGTTGTATCCGTATGCATGTTGGTCAAAATAGAGGATTTTAAGGCTAGCCATTCTTAATCTATAACTTTTTCTTCTATGTAGCATTACAAGGTTGTTCATTTTCTAGTTTTATGGTGGAGGCCATTCTATAGTGTCTTGTATTAATTTATTCTAAGGATTTATATCCCTCTCAGAAGATGTTTAAAGTTTGAATACATTCCCTTTCCTTCTTTTTCTACTTGTATTGATTTAAATTAATTGAATGTATTACCATTGTAATAGTTACAACAATTGGTGCTAATGTTGATTGCTGTTCACTTAACTTGAATAGATTGGAGTGAGGAAAATCCCTATAGAAAGCAGAATGGCTTACTTTTAATTTTAATTTTTGTCATAGATTACTTGAAGATCTATTAGGGGCTATTCTTTCTTAGGTCAAGTGCCCTCTTTCTGGTCAAGTCCTAGTTTGGGTTGAGATTTTCAATATTCTTTCCCTAATGAAAGATAGAGGGTCACTGAATCCTTTTCAATTTGAAACTCTTCCTCTGTACTAGTCGGTTTCACAATTCTTGAAAGTTTAGGAGACCATAAACTAGAATTAAACTCTTCCCCTGTACTAGTCAGTTTCACAATTCTTGAAAGTTCAAGAGACCATAAACTAGAATTGTGTTCTGAGATTTTGGATTCCCAGTCAATATGAATACTCTTTCCTCCTTTCAAGATAGTGTGCAAAACACCCCAACGTATAACTATAATTAGACAGATTAGGTCTGATCATCCCAAACTCATTGAGTGAATGAAATATCCCTTACGCCACTTTAATTTTTTTATTCACACTCCAAACTCAAGGTTAATGAACTGCTAATCAAATACCAGATTGTTATAGTTACTCTCATCCAATTTTATGCTTAGTTTTAGTTGCAAAATAATTATCACAAGTTTGCAGGTTAAATGCATAGATGAAGAATCAAAACTACCTTGACAATGATCTCTATTTTGTCAGGTCTTATTCCTCTATTAGAAGTGTTTACTTTTCTTCAGTGTTCCATGGGCGTTGGGGACGGGGGGACCAAGGGCCTAAGTTTGGGGACGACGGGGGGATAGCGACGGGGGGTGGCGGGGTGGTGGTGCTAATATAGTTATACATATACATATAGTACTTGAAAAACTAGTTTTGAAAATATGTATGATAGTATTACAGTATAAGAATTACATTTCAAATGAGACTATAGGAAATTTAAAATACTAAATCTATATACCAATATTTCTGAGTTGTGTTGTTATAGTGAGCCTAATTAGACTCGGAGGTTAGATTTTCCCTACTTCTATTGGCATGGTTTCACCCTATATTTTTCAATGGGGGTTTGGGGGCAGCGCCCCTTGCACTTTCCCCCTATACTTTTATTATTTTCTAAAGGCGTGATTGTCTTTGTTTTTCTCTTTCACAACTTAAGCCTATCCTTATGATTGTTCTGAAGCTCTTTCTCCATTCTAGATATCTTTGGCATTTACTCTTATGATCTTCAGCTTCCTTGACCCTTTTCATTTGTTTTGTTCTCAAGTGTAGAGGCTTGTCCCTGATCTTTGGATTTGATGATGATATATTTGTGCTTCTTTATGCTGCTATCACTGGGGCAGGTTTGAAACTCTGGGAGACTGTTCTAGCCTTTGATAGCTTTTTCCATGTGACTGACATTCAACATTGTTTTCCTTCTCATTGTCTCATTGTTGCAGAGGTTTTCATTTATTTCTTATGACTGTATTAACCTTGTTTCACTGATTACTTGATGTTGCAAATTGTCTTTGTTTCCTTGATGAAGGTTTTTCTTGTATTCTCTAAGTTTGATATTCTCATTATCACTGATGTCAAGCTCTTTGTATGTCTGCTCTTTGGTCTTCTATAATGTAATTCAAACCTGTTGATTTTTCTCTTTATTTCTGGGTGAAATCTGCTAAAACCTATGCCCTGTGATGTTCTTTTCCATTGATATCTCTGTCCAAAGGCCTAGGATTGTTGTCTGATCTATAGTAGCCTCTATTCTTCCATTATCAATTAACTTTTGATTGGGAATTCTCAGGAATATTTATTCTTTGAAGGACTACTCCCTTGATACCTTCTATACTACCTTTGACAGGTTTGAGACTGCTTCTATACTATCACTATCTTTTGATATTATTTCCTTATAAGCTATCCTTACTATTTGCATTGCATCTTCTATTGTCACCTTCTATTGTGCTACATTATGTTCATGATTGGACTGTCATCTTTCTTTAGATTTCTATCATTGCATCTTGTAGAACTTCTATCTTTGTTCTTATTTTGTCACTTTCTTTTCACCTTGACAGTCCTCCTAAATATTTTCTTTATCCACATCTCTATGATATTGATTTTCAAAACAAATTGTCCTTCAATTGCTCTCAATGTATTATAACTACAAAGATAATGGATTGTACTTCCAATCCCTTATCTTTATGGATATCATTTACCTCTGATTCATAAGAATTTTGTTTTAAATATTCTTGAAGCTCCGGCACTAGTTTATGAGAGCTTTGATTGCTACATTCTTAAGTGCTCTGTCACAAATGAGTTGTCCTCACTTTTGACTACTACACCACTATCTTTTAGGTTTGACACATTGAGATTGGTCCTTGAAACAACTATCATTGCATCGTCCTTGATTTTTATAATGATTATCACTATTCTCTTATCCTATTATCCCATGCATACAACCCCACTATTGTCTGTGTACTCCTTGAGTGTATTATCTAAGTTTGGTGAGGACGACCACTGGGTCTTTTCATGGAGTGATTGGTCCTATCTTTTCTATGTATAGATAGTGATCTTCATTGTTCCTTGTCCTATAAGCTTGCCTTGACATCTTACATACCAGCAATACCCTTTGATAGGGATGCTTTTGATGAATATTGCCACACTTGTGATTGTTATATGATGTTGGGCATTGCTCTATCATTTGTGGCTTCTTATGCTACTAAACCTTCTCTTTGTTTTGGTCATTGCCACCTTTCTTAGGACTTGTGACAGTCATTTTGTGATCTTCGGGACCGTATAATTTCATTATTGTCAACAAATATTTTCCTTCTATTGACTTGTGTATTCATTGCTTGTAGCTGCTCTATCTTTGTCCTTTGTTCTTTGTGCTTTGCAAATGACAAAGAATAAACATTTCTAATACTTCTCTTTGCTCTTGGATCACTAGTAGAGTTGTGTTTAGGTGTAGGGCTTACTATCCTATGATTTCATTTTTTGTATCCTCAAAAGTTCTTCCTTGTTGTCCATTATGATTGAATTTTTAGTGTGTTCTATTTATTGTCTTTAAACCTTCATCTTTGTCATAAGAAGTACAAAGCATATTGTATAACATGTTCCTCTTTCTACTATCTCTACAAATGATATCACTGTCTACCTCCTTGACCTGCAATAGTTCATAATAGAAGGATATTATTTGCTTTGGACTATACTTTCATGGAGGCCTATCTTTTGTTTCACACCCTCATATCTTGTATATAGCTTATGTTGGTTTGGGAAGGGGTAATGAACTACTTTTGATCTTCATTTGTTGCTCTCCCTGGACTGTTACTGCTCTTGACAGTCACCAAACTTTTATAGTGATTGTATCCTCACTGTTTCTTTGGGACTGTTTTGATGCTATTATTCATGTGATAATCTTTTGCCATTCTAATCAGATCTAAATTGTATCTATGATCATTGCAATCCTTGTTTCCTTTGACAGTCCTTTGTTTGTTTCTACTATCACAGGGTTATCTTAGGGCTTGTTTTGATGGTTTTTTGGGTTTTATGTGTGCATCAAGCTTGCTTGGACAAAGGCTTTGAAAGAAAAGATAAAAAAACATTGATGCATCTATCATGAATGGTGAAAAGATCATAATGTTTACATTTAGGATCAATGAATCTTTCATAAATAATGATTAAAACAAATGAAAGAAAGATGAAATAGATGCATGAAGGTGTTGAAATATGAAACCCTATATTCTCTTTGAAAACTCATTGTTATCTATTGCTTCTATTTTGAAATTTTTGTTTCCACTTATAAACCCTTTCATGATGCAGATAATTACTTTCAAATGAATCATAGCTGATGAAACAAAATTTTGAAAACCATACATGCAACTCTTATCCTCAAAGCTCAACATGGAAAGGTGGGATGTGAAGTTAAACTCTTTGTGAACTCAACAAGCCCTAAAGTAGTGTAGGGAAGCTTTTTTCAACTTTTATTTTCCCTCTTATTTGCATGGTGAACTCAACCTTGACTCAATGTGGGAGGGGTTTGATTTCTTTTCCTTAATTATCTTTTATAGAAATAAAACATTGGTGATGATTTATTCATTTTTACAAATATAACTCATTCAAACTCTTTGAAATGACTCCTGCTCTCTTTTAAAAAAAGCCTAAAGACCCCTTGATAACTCTATTTTAGGTCTAAGATCTAACATAAGAATTTTTTTAACCTGGATAGGTGAAAAATAGGTAATATTAGTCAATGACAATTACATTGCTGATTTCTTTGCTTTTATGTTCCAGATATATTTGAAGGCATAAATGAGTATATCGATGATGCTGAAATGATGAATGAAATGACTACTAGGAGCTGTTGTGAACTGAAACATTGGCCTGTATGATTTTGATTTATTTGGAATTGTTTTTTAGGCTTTTTTTATTGAATAATATTCTATAAATTACTTCCAAGATTGTAAAGACTTGGTTTTCGAATCCATTCTAGGTGTTTGATGAAATTTAGTTAGCAAGAGGGTAGTTTGAATTTGTGGACTGATGATTATTGTTTTGCATTGAACAGGTTCACATTGAGGATAAGAATCAAACCATGTAGGTGCCAATTCACAAACATAAATGTATCATTCAAAATTTATGTACATTCTCTTTGTGTTGCTAGAGCCAGATAGATATTGTAAGGTTTTGTCTAATAAACATGCAATTGTTTTATTTTCAAGGCAACAAAAAGATGTTCAATACAAAAACACAAAATCGCTGACAATGGTCACATGTTCTCAACCATTATTCAGACTTAAAACTTACTACTAAACCAAAGGGTGTTTTGAGACCCAAGATTCTAAAGGGTACAATTATTCTTAAAGGGTGCTAGCTCAATGGAAGAGTACCTGTTTTACAAGCAGGAGGATGGTGGTTCAATTCCATCACGCCCTAACATGAATTAATCAATGATTGTAGTTTACATTTAACAATAGTGATTTATCTGAATAGTGAGCTATTTTTCAAAATTCATTGTTTTATATCATCTCTAGAGAGACAAAAGTGGTATTCTTTCTAATAAGAATATTTTTATTGTCTTAAGAAAGACAATAAGTGAGATTAAAGAAATATGTGTCTCTATAGAGACAATATATTTTTTATTATAGTTATAGTCCCTATAAAGACAAAAATACAATTGTCTCTCAAGAGACAATAATACTAGTGTTTTTTATTGTCTTTATAAAGACAAATATTTAAGACAATAATTTAAGACACTCCATTAAAGATATTTTTTAGGACAATACACAAGTTTTATTTTGTCTCAAGTTAAGACAATTCACTCAAGAATTGTCTCAAATATTGTCTTAAAACCCCCTCTATGTATTAGTAAAAGCTCAAACAATCCTTATCTTTTTCCTTTTATTTTTCCATCTATAAATGCTTGCCTTACACCAAACTCAGGGAACATTTAAACATCAGAGATGTTTTCCTTTCAACTTAGTCTGTATTTGCACCCTGGTCTTAACTCCATTATCACTGTTTATTAGATACAAATTATTTTTCTGGATAGATTATTACTGTTTATTGCATTAACTTCATTTCTTACATTAGAATGAAAGAATCCACACACTGGTATCTTTATATAATATATGTGTTAGAATTTATAAATATATTCCCTTTAACAGATAATATATGTGTTAAAAATATCACATTTCAAATTTTTATTATTTATTTTTCAATTTATTCTAATATAAAGAGTGGCAAATAATTTGAGTTATGTATGATTCCATTTAGATACATTATAAGGACTCATTCAGTATTTGTTGCCCCAAACTAAATCATTGGGTGCAAAGCTGATATAAGTCAATTTTGTGAAATTGAAAATGATCAATGAATTTCTAATGTTTAAAATCAAGTCTGATTGAATGAAAAACCTTTGCAACTATTTGTTATATGTATGCTAAGGTGTGAACATTGTAAACATGTAAAAAAGGGTGTTCTATTTGAGGATTTTTTTTTTCATTTCACCCATTTGATCATTATCAACAAGTTTGCACTCCACACCATATTATCATTTACATAATATTCTAGAACTTTAGTATTGTGTATATTAGCTTATATCAACACTTCTAAGCATCATGGAATGATTGATTGTCTAGAAAACTCACCAAAAATTCATAAAGAGTAATTGATTTACAATTCCAACTTCTTAAAAGGAAAAGTGAATAATTATGAGATATCAAAATTAGTTATTTTATATATGAGTTTATGATCATTTTTGTGTGTAGGTTTTTTAAGTGGATCACTTTTGTAACCAATGAAGTGGATATATAGGTATTAGGACATTCATTTGACATCATTATAGCATGTTCATATATTAGTCAATTGTTGTTTGACATTTGATATATCAAGGTCTTCATCACACTTTTCACTAAGTATTATTATTAATTATATTTAAATTCCACCATATTTATTTGAATAATTTGAATATTCCCAATTCTTTATTTTAGTTTTCATTGTTTATTTTTATATAATAATTAATTTAAACTATTTTAGAATTTTTTTTTTCCTTTTCAAAAAGTCAAATTAGAATACTTTCAAAAGACACCTATAAAATTCCACAATATTTTATAGTTTCTTCCAAGGCTGAAATTGAATTAAACAAGGAGATATCACTTTTCCCTTTATTTTTTATTATTATGGCTGTAATTACTTTTGGATTGTTTATTGCGATACAAACTTAGTAGATTCTAAATTATTACTATCACTAAATGTAAATCTTGTATGCATGCTCAATTTGTTGGGAATGCAAATTATTCAAGAATAGAAAAAACATCTAAAATAAAGTATTTTCTAGGCTCTTACTGGAAACATTTTGACCGCTTAAGGTTTTTCTTCCTCAATACTCATGACCTTGAAAACAGATTTGTTGGTATTCTTATTTTTAATATGAAATATATTCGTTCAAATTTTATGATTGGGATTCCCTTCCTTGAGGAAATTTTTTTTGTTACTTTCTATCTATATCTTATTAATGGATTTTTTATAAAGATAGTGTTTTGAAATGGTATGTAGTTCTCTTGGGTAAGAAACTTTAGCTAGTTTTGTAGCTTTCGAGTCAATCTTGGTCTACATGGTTCCTATATTGACTACCCTACAAAGTGTTAATCATAGGATTGTAGCATCACATAAAAAAATTTCTTGATAAGTCTCAAAAAGGATCTAATATAAAATGGGATGATATTTGCAAACCAAAATCAAAATATGGATACAAAGTTAGTCACTTGACTAATGTTAAAACTTACCTTGGAAATAATACTTTTTGGAATAACTTTACTATGGAGAAAAGTCTACAGTGTACCATCGTAAACAAGAAATATATAGACTCTTCTAATCCTTATTCAATTTTTGTTACTAATAAATGGATCAATATTCACACATTCGAAGTTTGGTAGGTAAATTCCATTACCTTTTTTTAATTAACTTTAGTAGGAATTAAACAATGTTAGAACATGACTTTTTTCTAGATAGGGCTCTCTCAGTTCTTATAAAAAAATCATCCATTGGAAACTTTTTTCTCAGCATGTTGGTACTATAAGCTATTGTAGTATCAAGAGTTATATCTCTCTACAATTTCAAACTCATTTTGGGCTCACTTTAGTAGTTGCACCTCATTTCGGTATTTCATGCTTGTTATGCTTACTTCATGGCTAGTTATGAAATGCTATCACATTCTTCTACTCACTAACCTTTATTTTATCCCAAAATGCCAATAGTATGGTGCCTAATCCCATAGAGCACCTAGACTATGGTACCTAGCACTTAAGTCCAACCATTTTGGCTCCAAATTTGAAATTTAAATGTTCAAACTTACAAATAGATGAAAAGTGCTTTGTAATATCAATCTTCTTTAGAAACTAAACCTATAAAGGTGTACATTGTGTATAATGTAAGGAATTTAAATAGCAGAAGAAATTCCTACACTAACTTTAAGAGGAGGGTAATGGGAATAATTCAACAAATCTTTACATCAATTATAGACATTTAACAAAAATATACATAATAACATGCATATTAGAACATAATGATTTATGTGGGGAAACCCTTTCAAGAGAAAAACCCAACACTCCAAAATCCACCTAATATATTATTTAGAAATCAACAATAGATTAAAATATACTTGAAAATCTACCGTCTCACAAGATATCATGAATGAAGATTAAGAGGTAACCTAAAAATTATCAATCTTTTTGAATGCATTAGAATACACAGTCGTAATACAATGCCACTAGAAAATAGGATTGCCTTTTAGAGAGAACAAATAACTCAAAATATCCACCCTTATATATTTTAGCTAGTGATAAACACTGGATATTTGCAATGATAAATTATAAGTAATTTTTTCTTTAACTGCGCTCCCTTTAAAAATCTCCGCTGGGGCGTGCTATGCCTTGGACCCCCAGTTGGTCACAAGCCTAGGATTGGCAAGCCGAGGGACCCCTTCCAACCCCAAGTCAAGGGAACTACCCTCAAACCCTCATGGCTAGGGAAGACTACTCTAGAGTCAAGGATGTAATAAGTCAACCATTAGATTCAATGCCAAAATAAACATTATGTAAGTATAGTACAACATGTGAGGTTCTAATCTCTTATTGACCCAAAATATTCTTATTAATTAATATCATTGTATGCATGTGTACATATGTGTGTATATATGCTCATGCAGGTATACATTCACATGTCTCTTTCCTTAATTGACACATTGTAAATGTGTATATATGCCCCTCCTTGCACATACATGCACACTTGCACGTTCTCCTTTAGTCTTTATGTTCTTTACAAATTCGTCATAATCCAAGATCCATTATAATACTAGAACTAATTGAAAATTACATAACTTAACATTCTGGCCTTATCAGCTATTATTTGGCATGATGCATGTGTACATATGTGTGTATATATGCTCATGCAGGTATACATTCACATGTCTCTTTCCTTAATTGACACATTGTAAATGTGCATATATGCCCCTCCTTGCACATACATGCACACTTGCATGTTCTCCTTTAGTCTTTATGTTCTTTACAAATTTGTCATAATCCAAGATCCCTTATAATGCTAGAACTAATCGAAAATTACATAACTTAACATTCTAGCCTTATAAGCTATTACGAATGTATGGTATAGATTCTAGCCATATTGGCTATTACAAATACAAAGAACAAATCAACTCCATATGATCTATTGGACTCCATTTATTCTTACACATAGTGTTACTTTAACAAAAACTAAATTATTAAAATTCTTCTTATTGCATGTTGACCTTACATGGTCTTTGAAGTTAGACAATCTATACGAAAGCCAAGATGGTTCTCAATAGCTCAGAGATGAGATGAACTTTGATTTGCATACTCATTTCTTGTTTAACTACAAGATCGACGCATAGGCCTCTATTGTATGATTGAAAAAGAATTTAATTCTGCCCATTAGTATATATAGATTGAACAAAATCATTGTCACACATGACTTCTTAAAAAACATTGACAATATAAAGAATTTATCTAGTCATTTTAAAAGAAGATTGCTCTGATATTAATTCGACCATATGACAACCTATATTGAATATAAAAAATTAATTACTATGCAAATATTATAATGAATAAGTTCTAAGCATTGATTATTATTAACTACACAAGAATACCGACAAAGAGTATAATATGTTCATGAAACATGCCTATTATAAAGATTGACAAAGTTGATTTGATGATGTTGATTTCTAGTTGAGGACTGGATCCCTAGCTCTGAGCTTCTAAACCTTCTTTTTCAGAAACACTGATCACTATAGTTTCTATTAATATGATATTTTTTGTGACATAATAATGCTAATCCCAATCATAAAACTAGAAATTATTCTTATGCTTGAGCCCCAAAGACAGCATCAAGAATCAATTATCTTAGCAATTACAAAAACAATATCAAGAACTCACTGCCACCCACTATATGGATGTAATGATATTAAAAGATGCTAGCTCATGGTATGGTCAGCCCATTAATGATTATTGTGGAAACTACAACATTTAAGTCATTTCTACTATGTCTCCTCAATTTCAAATCATAATATATATGTATATGTATATGTATATGTATATGTATATATATATGTATATATATATATATATATATGTATATATATATATACATATATATATATACATATATACATATATATATATATACATATATATATATATATATACATATATATATATATATATATATATATACATATATATATATATATATATATATATATATATATATATATATGTATGTATGTATGTGTTAGGGTTTCAAGCAGATCCGAAGAAAATATGAACTAACAATTATATGCAAATTTAAATACAAAAGATAAAGAAATAAAACAGGACACAGATAACACAAAGATTTAATGTGGTTCACCCAGAATGGGTTATGTCCACCATACACAGTCGTCTACTCTTTCTTATTATCCAACAAAAACTGTACATCAACCTTTTTTCTAATGCCCTAAGCATCCCAACAGCTTATAACATGCGTTTTTAGGGCAAAAATAAAGTCGGCCTTTTTAGGGTTTTATTACAATATCGATTTTCATCAAAAAATACCAAAAAAAAAATTTCTCAGCGGCTCCCGGCCCTAGACCCCAGTGAGGATACGTGCTGAGTGTATAGTACTTTGCTGATTAGTCGCCACATTTCAACAATCTCCCACTTGGAGACTGATCAGGCTCCACACCGAACAATCTCCCACTTGGAGACTAATACTACATGACACCACTGTACATGCAACATCCACTGGATAAAACACTAGGACTCGACTGGTATAAATTCCACAATTATCAATCAAGAAGACCAATAGAAACTAATGAAGAAATTAGTTTCTCTTGTGGAATTGCCTTTGTGAACATATCGGCAGGATTCTCACTTGTGTGAATCTTCTCAAGCCGTAACTGACCCTCCTCCAAAATAGTCTGGATGAAGTGGTACCTGAGCTGAATGTGCTTTGTCCTTGAATGAAAAGTAGAGTTCTTCACAAGATGCATGGCACTTTGGCTATCAGTATACAATGGGCTATCCTCTTGTGTTTGACCCAATTCCTCCAAAAAACATTGCAACCAAATCATCTCCTTGCTGGCTTCTATAGCAGCAACATACTAAGCTTCAGTGGTTGAAAGTACAACAACCTTTTACAGCCTAGAAATCCAACTGACTGCAGTTCCCCCTATAGTAAAAACATACCCTATAGTACTCCTCCATGAATCAATATCACTTGCCAGATCAGAGTCAACAAATCCACTCAGAGCAGCATTAGATCCTTTGAAACATAATGCCTTTGTAGTAGTTCCTTTCAAATACCGAAGAATCCATTTCACAACATTCCAACGTTCCATACTCGGATTACTCATAAACCTTCTCACAACTCCCACTGCATGTGAAATATCTAGCCTTGTGCATACCATTGCATACATCAGACTCCCAACAGTTGATGAATACGGGATGTTAGACATTTTATTAACCTCTTCTTGTGCCTTTGGGCACATCTCCTTAGTCAATTTGAAATGACTAGCCAAAGGTGTACTAACTTCTTTTGCATCCTGCATGTTAAATCTTTTCAACACCTTCTTTATATACTCACTTTGGGACAAATTCAAGGTTCTATTTTTCCTGTCCTGTTTAATCCTCATACCGAGAATTTGCTTAGCTGCCCTTAAATCCTTCATAACAAATGACCTGGCTAATTTCTATTTAAGATAATTTATATGTTGCATGTTAGACCCAACAACAAGCATGTCATCAACATAAAGCAACAGGATAATATAACCGCCATTATCAAATCTCTTAAAATATACACAATGATCAGAATGACATCTATGATAACCGTGTTCAGCCATGAAACTATCAAATTTTAAATACCATTGTCAGGGTGCTTGCTTTAGGCCATACAGATTTTTCTTCAACCTGCACACCAAGTTCTCCTTACCTTTGACCTCATATCCCTGTGGTTGCAACATGTAAATTTCCTCCTCCAAATCTCCATGGAGAAAAGCTATTTTGACATCTAATTGTTCAAGATGTAAATCATCTACAACCACAAGACTAAGTACAGTTCTAATTGAAGTCATTTTTACAACATAAAGCAACAGGATAATATAACCGCCATTATCAAATCTCTTAAAATATACACAATGATCAGAATGACATCTATGATAACCGTGTTCAGCCATGAAACTATCAAATTTTAAATACCATTGTCAGGGTGCTTGCTTTAGGCCATACAGATTTTTCTTCAACCTGCACACCAAGTTCTCCTTACCTTTGACCTCATATCCCTGTGGTTGCAACATGTAAATTTCCTCCTCCAAATCTCCATGGAGAAAAGCTATTTTGACATCTAATTGTTCAAGATGTAAATCATCTACAACCACAAGACTAAGTACAGTTCTAATTGAAGTCATTTTTACAACTGGAGAAAAAATTTCATCATAATCTATACCCTTTTTTTGTGCAAAACCTTTTACCACAAGTTTGGCCTTATATCTTTTCTGACCTCCTTCCTCCTCCTTCAGCCTATAAACCCATTTTTTAGGCAACAATCTTTTTTCTGCAGGTAAAGGGACTAAGTCCCAAGTCTTATTTTTCATCAAGGAGTCCATCTCCTCTTTCATGCCTAGCTCCCACTGTTGTTTGACATCTATCTGCATTGCTTCTTCATATTCTTCTGGTTCACCAGAATCCATTAATAAAATAGAATAAAAAGAAGGAGGAAATCTTTCAGGGGGTCTACTTGACCTTGTAGAACATCTAACAGTTGCAGGAGTTTGTGGGACAATCTGTTGTTGTTGAGCCATCAGTTACTTGTGGCATTTCATTTTCAAGAATCTCATCCAACACCACATATTCTTGTTTGTCCTATTCATGCTTCTTTTCCTATATTTGTTCTTTTTACATGACCTTCTCATTGAATATAACATCTCTACCTCTAATTATTTTCTTATTTTCAAAATCCCATAACCGATAACCATATTCATCTATCCCATATCCAATGAAGGTACATTTCTGAGATTTATCATCAAGCTTGGTTCTGTTTTCTTTATCAACATGGACAAAAGCTTCACAACCAAAGGTTTTCAGAAAAGAATAATTTACCTTTTTACCAGTTCATGCCTCCTCTAGAATACCACCATCCAAAGGAGTTGAAGGTCCTCTATTTATCAAATAGACAACAATATGTACAACATCTGCCCAAAAATGTAAGGGCAATCCAGCATGCAATCTCATGCTCCTTGCGTGTTCCATGATAGTCCTATTCATTCTCTCTGATGCACCATTTTCCTGTGAAGTTCCTGGAACTGTCTTCTACTTTCGAATCCCATTTAAGGAGAAGTAATCTTCAAATGCTTTGCTGCAATACTCACCTCCATTATCCGATCTGAAACACTTCAACTTTTTCCCTGTCTCAATCTCAACCAAAGCTTTCCATTTCTTAAAAGTTTCAAAAACATCTGATTTTTGTTTTAGGAAATATACCCATGTTTTTTTGGTTGAGTCATCAATAAAAATAACATAATAACAAGAGCCACCAAGAGATGATACCTAAGCTAGTTCGCATACATCTGAATGTACAAGCTCTAACTTCTCACTCTTCTTCTCTTTCCCAACCTTGAGAAATCTGACTCTTTTCTATTTACCATAAACATAGTTTTCATAGAACTGTAAATCAATCTTCTTTAGTCCTGGCAATAGATTTTTGGAGTGAAGGGTTTTCATCCCTTTCTCACTCATGTGCCCAAGCCTATGGTGCCATATTATTGAATCTGTTCTTGCAACATCTATTGTTGTTGTCCCTACAGTAACTTTATCTGTAGCAGCTAGGGTAGAGTAAGTGTTACCTGTACACAGATATAATGTGCCTACCTTCACACCTTTAGCTATTACTAATGATCCTTTACTAACCTTCCACATACTGTCTGAGAGGGTAACTATGCAACCTTCACTACCTAGTTGCACAACAAAAAATAAATTTCTTCTTAAATTAGGAACATGTCTTACCTCCTACAGAAACCAGTCATTTCCATTCTGCAACTTGATAGGGCTCATCATCACCCAAATATACCTGTCCAAAATCACCTTGAACATAATCTAGAAAATATTTTCTATGCGGTGTAGCATGAAATATTGAAGCTCCAGAATCTATTACCCAAGAATCATTAACATTATCCAAACATAAGATTAAATCATCTTGTAAAGTATTACTTGGAATATTAGCTTCCTTACTGTCATTTTCATTTTTGTCTCCTTCTTTGTTTTTCTGAGACCAACAGTCTTTCTTTAGATGACCAGGCTTTCCACAGTACCAACAATCTTTCTTTCCTCTAGATTGAGAGCGTCCTTTCTTTGACTTCCCTCGCGACTTCTCATTCCAAGGGCCTTTTCCTCTTTTCTTTGATCTTCCTCTGTTCTCCACATTCAAAACACTACCCGATGATGTTGGAGTCTCACCTGTGCTTTTCCTTCGCATTTCCTCACTTAGGACAACACAAACAATATCATCAAATACCAAAGTATTTTTACTAGAGACAGAGTTACTTATAGCCATAACCAAGCTATTCCAGCTTTCTGGCAAAGAACATAAAATCAAGAGAGCCCTAACCTCTTCTGCAAAGGTAATTTTTACCAAAGACAGTTGACTGGTAATTGTATTAAATTCATTTAAGTGCTCTGCTATAGATCCTCCCTCACTCATTTTCAAATTAAACAAATGCTTCATAAGAAATACCTTATTCGAAGCCGAGGGTTTCTCATACAACTTTGCCAATGTCGCCATCAAATCTACAGTCGTTTTTTCTTCTATTATATTGAATGCTACAAATGGTGCAAAGCACAATCGAATGGATCCCAGTGCCTTTCTATCTAAAATGTCCCACTCTTCATCTGACATTGTGGTCACTTTCTTTGCCTTTCCTTCCAATGGCCACCACAAATCCTCTTGATACAGGTAATCCTCCATCTACATTTTCCATAATTGATAGTTCTGGCCGTTAAACTTTTCAACCTTGAATTTGGAATCCTCCATTGCTCCCACTCAAATCTGAGAGTCCTGCCAATTTATAGAAAACCTCACTTTGATACCAATTGTTAGGGTTTCAAGCAGATCCGAAGCAAATATGAACTAACAATTATATGCAGATTTAAATACAAAAGATAAATAAATAAAACAAGACATAGATAACACAGAGATTTAACGTGGTTCACCCAGAATGGGTTACGTCCACCATACACAGTCGTCCAATATTTCTTATTATCTAGCAAAAATAGTACATCAACCTTTTTTTAATGCCTTAAGCATCCCAACCACTTATAACATGCATTTTTAGGGCAAAAACAAAGTCAACCTTTTTAGGGTTTTATTATAATGTCAGTTTTCATAAAAAATTACCCAAAAAAAAATTTCAATAGTATGTATATATATGGATGTATATATATATATATGTATGTATGTGTGTGTGTGTTTGTGTATATACATATATATGTATATATAGGTGTATATGTATATCTCAAATTTGAATAGTTTACACAATTGTTAGAATCTTGAGATCATGAGTTGCATAGTTCTTCTCATAGTTCTTTAAATTTCTCTACTCATAGGCAATTACTTTCCCATTTTTCATGAGAACTCATCATAGTCCTTTTCCTAATGCATTCAAAACAACAACAAAATGCCCTTCTAGATCTGGCACTTTCAATATTTGATTTGGTATTATCATTAACTTTTCCTTCAAATATTCAAATGCATTCTAACATTTCTTTGTCCACTTGAATCATTACCCTTTCCTCAAGAGTGTGGATATAGGATATGCTATCAATTGGAAATTCATACAAACTTTCTATAATATCCTACCAATCCCACAAAACTTCTCAATTCTTGCACATTTTTTTGGGCCGACCACTTGAGTATGCCCTTCATTTTGGTTGGATCTACTGCTATACCCTCAACGAAGATGATGTGACCTATATAGTGTACTTCCTTTTGAAAGAAGGTACACTAAGATAATTTTCTATACAACTTTGTTCTCAAAAAAATTATAGAACTACTTCCAAATGTTTAAAATAATCTTCCTTCTCCTTAAAATAAATTAAGATGCCATCTACAAATGCAAAAACGATTTTATTGATGCAATCCTTGAACATGTTGTTCATTAGGTTCAAAAATACTATTTGGGAATTAAAAAGCCCAAAGGTAAAACTATAAACTCATAATGCACATACCAATTTGTAAAAGCTATTTTATGGATGTCTTGTTCTTTTACTCTTAGTTAATGGTAACTTGATTGTAAGTCCATCCTTGAAAATACAACAACCCCACACATTTGATCAAACAAATTTTCAATATATGGTAAGAAATAATTGTTCGTTATAGTTGGCTTTGTTAAGAATTCGGTAGTCAGTGCACAGACAAAACGTCCCATCTTCATTCTTCACGAAAATCACTATAGCCCCCTAGGCAACACACTAGGTCAAATCAAACCTTTGCTAATAAACTCATGTTACAATATCTTGAATTACACGAGCTCAATGGTTGTATACAATAAGGAGATTTGGATATAGGTTTTGTTTCCAACACAAAATCAATGGGAAATTTGAATACTCTTTTTGGTGGTAGTCTTGGTAATTCCTGAAGAAATACATCTTGATAATCTCAAATTATATAAGGATATTTTTCAACAAACAGATATTTTTAGTTACTAGCCTCATCAAACCCTAGTACATCAGAAGTGGATGACTCGTAAATCATCATTTCATAACCCATCTCCACCATGTCTATGTCCCTCATATCGCTATTCATCCACCTATCTATACCAAATTTTATCATGCTCTATATAGGAGTTATTTACCTCCCTCCTCTATCATATACCCTTGCATGTCCTCCATAATTCGTTATAATGGTTATCCTCAAGCAGTAACCCAACATTCTATTTATAAAACCCACCAATTTACCTCCTCCAAGATGATGAGTTCTTTCTAAACCTTGCTATTGATAATTTCCATACATGCATGAGGTTAGCATTACCCATGCCACTGATCTGAAAGAACATAACATTGAGCTTGAATTCCATAATCTTAGGCTTAAATCCCATAGCATTGAGCTTAACCTCCATGAAATTGAGATGGTTAAGACTTGAGGTTATATTAAATCAAGCACAAGAATGTTACATTTAATAAAATTAGGCTTGAAACACTATCACAAACAATTTTTTTCCTCCAAATTTTGTTCCAATTAAATAGAAAAGCAAACAACTATCCATGCCCTTAGTGATACATTCTTCCCATGATAAATATAACATTAACACCTAATATCCTACCTCTTGGCAAGAGATATGTTGGATGCATGACTTGACTATTGTTTGGTTTTTTTCTTTGATTTCTATCTTTTGACCTAGGACTATATCTACTTAGCATACCTTGATCATTTTATATTATGGTATCTTTTAATAGGTCTACAATGGGGATAGCCTTTGTTGTTGCATAATGTGTTTTCTAATTATCCTTTACATGGTCCTCAAGGTTTAGTTATATCTTTAACTTTGTAGGCATAATTATTTGAAGCATTCTTTTCATATAACCATCAAGTCCATGACAAGGACTTGTGCACATTGGTATATCCACATATACTTCAATTCCTCATATGACCCATCAATACTATGATTAAAATTTTGTGTATGAACATAATATATTTTTTAAGAGTTGAGTTCATGCAAAGGATACAATCTCTTCTTGGATCCTATAGTCAATGATGCATAAGGTCCTTTGCTTATAAAAAAATAGCCCTGTTCTGCACATGTCACCATAACATATCAATTCATCTCATATTCCTAATTCATTTACCTTTATTCATGCACATTCCTAATTCATATACTAAATAAATGCATTAAAAATATACTCATAACATATTGGAGTTGAGAAAATACAACACCACAGGAGCCCAAATGATCTCTGCAAGCTAAAAAACCTGTTACAAGGAGAAGCAAGGAAGCAAATCACAGAAGAAAGAAATACACAGAAAATATGATAAAAAAGAGAGAGCTCAATATTCACAAAATTTAATGTAATAATCCTCCTTCTTACAAAGAAAATAACGAACTTAACCTTTAATATGTCAAGAAACCCTAAAAGAGAAAACCTAGGTTTGCTCATAATAATTAATAAAAGAATTAATTATTATGCACCTAAAGTTAGCTTAAGTGTAAAAGAGATAAAGGGAACTTAAATAATTAAACAAATATTGTTTAATTAATCAAGTAACTACCTGAATACTCTAACACCCCCCCTTAAGCTAGACTTAGGGAGAAGCTAAAACCTAGAACAACTACTGAAAGCTGGAAAGATGGGTCCAAGCAACAAGGCCTAATCAAGTACCCAAATACAATGAAATCTCTATGAACTGGAGAAATAGAGAAAACCACATGGGAAAAAAAATCTACTCCAAAAAGAGATGGAAAATAACACCACTAAAGCATGAAGAACCTAAAACTCTGTCGAAGAATAACTACTGATCTGAAGAACCTCCACTGAAATAGAACATGACCAGGTAGAGAAGACTATAATCTAAATGAGTGCCCTCAAATGACACTACTTGAGTCAGAAGACAAACAAGGCAAACAACTAAAATCAAAGATACAGATGGCATGAAAACATCAAAGCCTGAAGAGCTGATCAATTGAATGATGGAAGCATTAGAACCAACAGGACAAAACTCCCCATAATGTTGAAGAGGGACACAAACATTGAAAAGAACAACCAAGAAGAACTGCATGATGAAGAACCAAGAACATAAAAGGTGCTGAGAAAGGTACATGGTGTCGTGGAAGGAACACTCACTTGACACACAACATGAGGTGAATTTCATGGAAGGAACACTCATTGGACAAAGGTGGATGGCAAACAAGGCAAACATCAACCCCCTCATGGCACTTTATAAGGAGTGCATGTACAATAAGGCACAAGATATGCAAGATCCCAAGTAAACAATGCATGATGGAAATTTATCTCAATGGGTTTGCATAAATACAATGCTACAATGACAATAAGACTAGAAATAGAAAGAACAGCAAAAACTGAGACATCCTACTTAGGGAATAGATCCCAAGACTTGAAACAACCAAGATATCCACTAGAGTGCTGAAAAGAAAAAAACTGAATAAAATATGTATGGAGTAGAATCTGGAAATAAAACTCATATGGCTGGAAAGTACATAGCACACACTTTCCAAAAATATAAATTTTTCAAAAAACGGAGTTTGAATGCTCATTCTATGTCCCCTGGAGTGCAAAAAAGAGACCTCACTTTGACTAGAAAAAAACATAGTCAAACAGCAAAATTGGAAAAAATTATCAACATCACGAGGTCCAGCTTGAAACTAGATTTCCGACGCCTAATCATTTTCAAAAAAATGACTCCATATGCCCAAGATATGACCAAAAAACCAAACCCCCCTTCAAAATAAGAGGAAGGGGTAGTCTAGTGGCTGTTCGAGCAGAGGTGGCCAGTGAGTGGCGCATTGGTGGTGAGCTGGTGGTGCACTGGAGGTCAGGTCGGCGGGAGCTGGAGGGCTGGTAGGGGCCGGCAGGGTGGCAGTGGCAGTAGGTTGATAGCAAGGGGCCAGAGTGATAGGTCTAGTCATCGTATGGTGGCTGGACTATCAGTGTCGGTACCCTGCAAAACAAACCCTGAGACAAACTTTTTCCCAAATAAAATTTTTGTGCCCTATTTTGATTTTTGTTTTTTTTGAAGATTTTTTTCAAAAAATCAAAATCCAGCCTACATGTCGTAAAAAGCAAAAACAAATTTGAATTTTTTTCTTGAACTGCGTGCCAGGGTCGTACGACTTGGTTTTGGAGAAAAAATTCACCTAGATACTCAGGAGTAAAAAATGGACAAATTTTATATGACTATAGGGGTTTTTGGGCCTTTTGAGCATGATGGTGAGGTATGTTTAGGCGCAAGGTGTTTAGAAAAAGAGGACTATCCCTAAGCACACTAAAAAAACTGCCTAAAACCCGTGATTTGCTTCCACTGTAGAAATGATCAAAATAAGAACAAATAGCTGCAGATCTGAATCTCTGATACCATGTTGGAGTTGAGAAAATACAACCCCATAGGAGCCCAAATGATCTATGCAAGATGAAAAACCTATTACAAGGAGAAGCAAGGAAGCAAATCACAGAAGAAAGAAATACACAGAAAATATGCTCAAAAGAGAGAGCTCAATATTCACAAAATGTAATGTAATAATCCTCCTTCTTACAAAGAAAATAATGAACTTAACCTTTAATAGGTCAAGAAACCCTAAAAGGGAAAACCTAGCTTAAGTGTAAAAGAGATAAAGGGAACTTAAATAATTAAACAAATATTGTTTAATTAATCAAGTAACTAGCTGAATACTCTAACATAACATCCACATTTTTTCCAGGCTCCAATTTATTTTCCTCTTCTTCCCACCTTTCCTCTCTTTGTCCCATGAATAAAAATATAAAATCATAACTAATAATCCACCTCACATGTACACATCTTTGAAGTAATCACCATATCATATATCACCCTATTAATATCATGAAATAATAATTAGACATTATATTATGTCCATTTTATAATTATTATTTTATCATGTTGGGCATTTTTTCAAATATTAGCTTAATTAGGTGTTTTAATAAATTACACTAAATTACATATAGAAATTTTTTGTTAATATTATTAATCTATTTAGTATCTATTGGAGTTTTTTTTTTAACCTCACAAGACAATAAATCACTTGCAAGCTAGGCACCTAGAGCATATGAAGAGGAGAAGCCATGATTAATGTTATGAAACCTTGGGAGAAATTGATCCAAGGGGGAATATGATATGTAGATTACCTTTTGAATGAATTGGATAGATTACAATGAATGAATGAATTGTTTTATAGAAAGAAATATAAACCTAGTCTACAATTATGAAACTAAAATTAGCTCACAAAAATAAATATTATCTCAACTAACTAAATGTAATCTATTATTACCCTAATCTAATAAAAGATAAAAAGTACCTAAGATTATCTTAAGGGAATAAGATAATTAAAAGACCTAATTAATTAAATAATTATATAATGTCCTAATTTCTCCAAATCTCCCTTAAGGTCAACTTAGGGATAAGCTAAACAACTAAAGATAAATGCAAAATGCAAGCATGAATGAATCCTAGTAGCAAAATCCTAATTAGGTACACAAGTTCAAACCAATGAAACTCTCACAAATATCTACAAAAGGATAAAAACTAGTGGTAGGAAAATCCTCTCCAAAATAGAGAAAAAAGTAAAAAAGACTACATGTGACTAAGCATGAAGAGCTCCAAATATCCGCCAAGTACTAAATTGGTCAAAAAAGTACAATCAATATCCCACAATAGGATAAATAAAATGAGGACATGAATCCCCTCAATGAAGAAGTATCTCCTATGCCAATAATGAGAGCCAAAGGATAGAACATGATGCACTACCTACAAATTATATTTGTCCCCTTTGGAAGTAACAAATTCATTGGACATATGAGAATCCACTCCCATAAATTGGAAGAAGTAGGAATCCAAACCCAAATGCTATGTCCTTTGGAAATTGCTCAAATGTCATTATGTCCATGAGAGATGATGATGCCAAAAGAAAAAAAGGAATCTTTGAAAATTGATGATGAACAAGCTCCATGGGAGATGAATTTACCAAAAAAATCCTTTAGATACAAAATACGAGACTCCACAAACAAGGGCGATATGGTTGCAAGATAATAATCGAGCCAATTAGCTATGTCTTGAAGAATAATATTTTGTTATATTCAATCAATGTGAGTCATGTATGTACCAATGCCAAGGTCGTCAATATCCAATAAAGAAAATATAGTGGCATCATCAATACTACAACTAGTTACTCCTACAACATGGTCATTTAAAATGATCCTATGCTTACCTCTCTCTAAGGCTGGTTGATGAATGACTCCATATAGATAAGGAACAAATAAAGTGACCTAAAATGTGTCAACATGCCCTTATGTGAAGACACATAATTGCCCTGTGCCAAGATGATAACATAAGAATGAATACAAAAAACCATGGTACCTCTTTAAATGAAATAATCAAACCCAAAAAATATCAGTACATGTCAAGTAAATCAAATCGAGTCCTCTCCTACTAGATAGTATAGGTGCAAAAGCATCCAAAAAAATTAACTAGATAGTGAAAACTCTAAAATGTAAATAAAATATACCTCAAGAAAGATCTAAAACAATTTCATATATAGATATGAAGAGCTCTAAATCACATTTTCAATGCTAAAAGAAACACAAAAATTGAATGGATTGGTGAAAAGATATGAGCAAGAAAAAAATGAAGGTCTAACTTTGACGAAGTATTGTAATGTGTGGAAAATAGGAAGTTAGGGTTTTAGTGAGTAAATCCACCCAATATCCCAATTAATAAAATGAGATGTTTAGAACCTATCCTCAAAAGTTCAACTGATTTCTTAGGACCAGGTAGCACAAATCCACCCTGCTCTTCAAATTTTTTTGCCATCAAAAGTTGACCTGTTTGTCATTGTTGACTCTGTCAGATTTCCCAAGTATAGCTCCATACCTATTTCCTACACATAGAAAGAAAGGAAAAGATGTTGGTGATAGGGAAATGTTACTACTTACTAAGTTGCCATTAGTTTTAAGTCCAAAGTCATTCTATATACTCTAGTCGGTTACTACTATCGAAATATTTAGTTGGTAAGCACATAGTAGTCGGTTATAGAAGAGAGTAGTCAGAGAGCCTAGTATACACCGAGTTGTCTACCGAGTAACACTCTATGTCTACCGAGCAGTAAAAATGATATACCGAGTGAACACACACTGAGTGAAATGTGTTACCAGATTCATTGAACCTAGACACACATGGGAAACGTGTTACAAGATTGAGAAATAAAGAACCATTATCACATTGGAAATTGCACTTAAAGATTTTGTATGATCTTGAGGTTATCTATCCAATGAAATATTTGGTATGGTTATTCATTCGATAAATCATGTTTGTAAGATTGAAGAAATGAACAGATCACCGACATAAGAGATCTATTTATACAACATGAATTAAGGATCAAAAGAGGGATATATGAAGCAAGACATATGTAATAGATAAGGAAGCACTGAGTATTGTGACTATTAGAGACATAGAGGTCACCGAGAAGGATTTTAGAGAACAATCAGAACAGAGTAAACAAAAGGGTTTACCGAGTTACTTTATGGATTACCGAGGTATGCTATAAGCAAGGTAATCTCATTTTGAGCATATAAAATCTGCTATAACATTTCAGATGTAAGGTTGTAGATATTTGTAAAGATTTTATTATAATATTTTGAGTTGTGAGAGAAACCTTTAACAGGGTAAAAGACTCCAACAAAGTCTATAAATTGTAAAGCCTTTAACCAGGTGCAACATTTACAATAAGTGTTGTAAAATCGTTTAGCAAGGTAGATCTAATGATCTTGATACTCCTAACAAGGTAAGCTATCAGAAATAGCTAAACATGTAGCTCTAACTGAGCAACCTTTATTATTGCAGTAGTGAAGTTGTGGGTGCCATCCCCACCACAGTTTTTCTCTCTAACCAAGAGTTTTTGCATAATGAAAATATATGTGTTATGGAGTGAATCATGTATGATTGTTATTTATTTGTTTTAGCTTTATGTTATGTTACAACTGTTTTTGGTTTATGCATAAAAATAAAGTTATTGTTGAAGAAAGGATTTGAAGTACTGATTCACCCCTCCCCTCTCAGTACATTATCTTTCCATATTGGGCCTAACAATTAGTATCAGAGCTTCAATCTTGGAAAAGGGATTAACAGCCCAAAGAAAAAGATCTTATCAATGGAAGGCTATAAACAATCTCAGAGAATTGTGTATTAGAAAGAAGAGTTGGATCATACTAATCAAGTGATTGCAGACATGCAAAGACAAATGCAAAAATCATTGAAAGTCATAAGAAGATTGTCTGATGATTTGCAGGACTCTCAAGAGTTAGTGGAACAAATTGAGACATCATCTGAGAACAATATATCTGAAGAGACTGAAGAGATGATTGGAGAACTAAAACTAAAGAACAAAGCACTGACTGATCAGCTAAAAGCAATGAAAAGAGGACATGAACATTTTAGCACACAAATGACTGAAAATCTTGATGCATTGAGGACAGTTGAGGATAAAGTAAGAGATCTAGAAAGAGAAAACAACATCTTGAAGCATTAGTATCTGTAAAGAATGATGAAATCACAAGGTTGATTGGGATTCAACAAAATCTATCAGATCAATTGCATTATGCACATCAAGAAACAAATCTAAAAGATGATGATAATCAAGCATTAAAACTTGAACTATCAAGATTGACCGATAAACTTCGAACAGAGAAGAAATCCAAAGAAACACTGAAGAAGAGTTATGAATCATCAAAGATGTTGGATGAGAAACTTAATACAAAATGACCCAACAAAGTTGCAGGACTCGGTTACAAAGAAAAAGACTCTACCAAGAAGGGAATCCACACTACTGAGAGAGGAGAATCATCAAAGAAAGCTGGAAACAAGAAGAACATCAAAGGAAAGAAACTTATTTGCAACTACTGTGGAAATCAAGGACATACTGCCAACATGTGCCAAATTAGAAAAGGTAAGCAACCAAATGTCACAAGGTCTAATGGTTATTGTTACAATTGCAATAAATGTGGTCACACATCTAACCAATGTAGGACAAAGTCTGCTAGCAGTTATCAGAAGGCAAAATTCAAAGGGTTTTGTAAAACCTGCAATAGATATGGACATAGTACCGAGAAGTGTTGGTTTAAGCAGAAGAACTATATGTGGTCTGTACCCTGAGCAAATACTAGAGGCTACCGAACACACACAAATCCTAACCGACAATATTCTGCAGTACCATGGGATTACAATACAAGGATATGGTGTGAATGTTGTGGAAGCTATGGACATATAAGTGCCAACTGCTTTATAAGGTTTGGAATGAACAACCGAAGATCATGGAGAAATCCTGGTATGGCATGTTTTCATTGTCACAAAGTTGGACACTTGGCTAGAGATTGCAGAGATCAACCTAGAGAAGACACTGAGGAAATAAAAGGCAAATTACAGATGATTTGGAAAAAGAAGGAAATTGTGTCAAATGAAGAAAGCACCTTATCTACCGAGTTAGGTGCACCTATTCCAAATTAATCAGTGAAGGTATGAAGGGATTGCATTCTCTCAAAGGTTAAATCTTAACAGTTCCTATTTTATCATGTACTTAATTCAAAATCTGCATAACTAAAGATGCATTAGGAAATTTGAAATTTTATCAAGTCTTTTGGAAGCCTGTCTAATTGGTAAATACAGGAAGTCTGGCTACTCAGTAAAAGCATAAAAAGGAAGCCCGATAAGGTATATTGTGTACTTAAAGCTTTTGCACAGTCATTTTACACTTACCAAGTTATCAAGAAAGCAGAGCAAAGCAATTCAAAGGTGATCAAACCTCCCCCTAGTTTACTGATCATTTACATCAATCACAACGCATTGTCAAGCTAGTTTACTGATCATATCAGTTGTGAATATCTATTTTACATTTGTTAAGTGGAAAGCATCTGCCGTTTAAAAGTTTTCAAACCCTAAGGGTCTTTTGTTAAGTATTTATCCGAAATCTACAATGGCACCTAAGATCCAGAAGCCCATTATTGTTGAGAACATTTAAAATCCCTCACTGAAATACTGTCTAACTCCCAAAGTAGTGTCTAAACCGGATGATAAAACTACATTTTCAATCATTCCGGATAAGGTTTTACTAGTTGAGGATGTTAGATTCTTCACTAAGTGTCATGTTGAGGAACTAGGTCATGTTGAGATCAAGGACACATATGATGAATTGTGTACTGATGGAAAATTGGATAGCAAGTATGAACACATTAAAATCAAGGGATTGACCGAAGCCCTAACCTACCCACGAGTCTTCAAACCCCAATGGCTCAAGTTTGTTCTGAGCAGTGTTCATGATGATTTCATGTGGTTATAGGAGCAACCATTCAAAATCACCAAGGAAATCATTCATTTGATCATCGGTTACCCTATTTTTGATCATGCCCGAGCTCAGAAAATGATATCACAAAAGGAATTGATCACTTTAACTAGAGTTGAATCTGATTGTAGAGGATTGAAACTGAACAATATCATAGATGCAGAGCTGAAGTTTGCCATTAGAGTAATAGGTTATTGTTTCTTTCAATTGGCAAGGGAAAATAGTGTACCCTGTGCAGCAGCCGATTTAGCATATAAAATTGTGAAGAAAGGAATGAAAATTGATCTATGCAAAGTATTGTTGAAAAACCTGTTTGAGAATCTAAACACCATAAGGAAGCCGAAGAAGAACAACTTGGCTAACACACTGGAGTTTGGATCAGTTTTGGTATGCATGTTTTTTCTATTTTGAGAAATTATTTCCATTAGTCGATAATGTAGTTTGGGAGCTACACCGACCAATCACCCATCAAATCAATGACTTCATCAAATGGCTAGGTGATAACTTCAATGATATTATGGATGATTACTTTAGCAGGTTTCAAGAAAAGATGCATAACAGGTATAGAATTCCACCCAAGTTAGTAGAGAAATACAAGGATGATATATGCTTTGAAGTGGACACCAACTACTACTATGTCAATGTTGTGGAACTGGGAACTCAATCTTTGCCACCTATGGGTTATGATATTGATTTTGACATCACACAACAATAGATAGATGCTTTTCTTACATTACCAAGGCATGCTACTGAGTTGAGATATGGTACATATGAAGAAGTTAAAGAAAAAGTTAAGATGAGCATTGTAATACCCAAGGCTACAAGGAAAGAAACAAAAATGATCAAGGCATTAACAGAGAAATTTGGAGAAGGTTCTTCCTCCACACCTTTCAAGGGAATTCTAGTCATCACTGAGGAAGAATCTAAAGCCCAAGAAGTAGCTATTACATTGAGCACTGAGTTTCCCAAAGGGAAAATTTTGAAAAGGAAGAAACGTGATGCATCAAAGGTATCATCCACTCCTTCAGTAAAGCGCCCAAACACAAGATCATCTGCAACATCACCGAGTAAGAAACCAAAGAATGTTGCCACACCAAAGGTAACAAAAACTTATAAGAAATCTACTCGGAGACTCATTTTGACTAAAGAGTCCAGTGACACCGAATCTAAAGACAAAAGTAAATTTCAGATTGTCAAGAGTAAAAAGGAAGAAGTACATAGTGTTGATAACTTTTTTGCTAATCTGAAGCAATATGGTAGATTTGGAGCATTCAGATATGTAAAATATGACTCCATATCTGACGCAGAAAAGAGACAAATTGAAGAAGTCATAATCTGCACTCTTCTGAAATTCTAATTGGTCCCATTGGAATTAACTAATTCTCTTCCAAAAGAATTGTATTCACATATTGATAACAGGTGGAAATATGCCATGGACTCGGAAAAGAAGATGAAAGAAAGAAGTTTGGTACATCTCTTTCCAGACATGTCGGTAGATGAGATCAATGAACATCTGAAAAACTACCACACAAACTTCCTCGTCAAGCAAAGAGCCTTGAAATTGATGAATGACCTTTATCTAGATGTAGAGAATGAGACCAAGGAAAAATGGTAGGAAATCTTTTGAATCAAGAATGATGGTGAGCAAGTTGAAGTTGAAATAGTTGATGTCACTGAGCAAGATCCTGATATCACCGAACAAGACCCTGCTGACACTATACAAATTGATGAGGATATCATGGACACCGAGGCACAAGAATAGGAAATGATAGAAGGGAATGCATATGCCAAACTAGTATCCAGTGAGTCAGTTTTGGAACAAGTTCAGCCCTATCCTCCAGTCACTCAGCCTATTTCAACCGAGGCCCCTCAGGATACTGAATAAGGAACAGAGGGTCACAAGTCTATAGAAGGAGAAGCTATTTCTTAGGCCTCCAAGGAAAAGACTTCTCAAGCTCCTTCTAGCATTGAAAATGTTACAACTAAGACCCTGAGCAAGGATTCACCGAAGACTACATCAGAGGTTCAAGAAATTGACAAAAGTGTTGCCTCTACCAAGCAACCCATTGAGGGTCAACAAGCCTCCCAAGCCATTGTATTAGTTCAACCGGTGAAAACTAAAGAAAAGAAAATGAAAAAGCATAGTTTCAAATTAGATTTGTCAAAACCAATATTGTTGCCAAATGTAGACATATCCAAATTAAAAGGGCAAGCACTCATTGAATTCAGTGAACTATGCAAAGCCAAAGCAGAACAGGAAAAACAAATGGCTATTCAAATGAAAAATAAAGTACTTTAGAAGGTGAAAGCACTATTAATAGATATGCTACCTGAAGCTACAATGTCAAAAGATGCAGCCATCCATATTCAACTGGATGAACTCCTCAATCAGATCGAGACATCTGGAATAAACGCATCTGAATATGTGAGCAAATTGAAGGAGAAAGAGCTCACTGCAAAAATGATTGAAGAGGTACAGAAATCCATTGCTATTGGCAAAGTAAAACTTGTCAAATTTATTGCTGAGTTGTCCCCTCAACTCAAGCACATTCTTTATTAATTTTAGAAACTCTGTACATTCTCTTTATTCATTAAAGATATCAAAAATAAAACAAAAGTGATTGAGAAAGAGATCACTGATCTCTCAAATAAGTTGACCACTCAGTCAAATTCTATTCAACATTTCTATACAAAGTTACAAAAGCTCATGGCTCAACAATTGGAACTTAGGAATGAAGAGCACAAAATAAGAATGGACATTATGACTCTTCAAACCTTATTCATTCCACACTTGTCCTTCGTCCAAGAATAGGTCAACAAGGCCACCTCCCTATCCACTTAGCCAGAGGGAAGCACCTTAGATGGACTAATTTCACTGTTAGCTGACATTATAGCTCAAAAATCACTCATGGATAGTGTCAAGGATGCCCTCTCTATCACTCTTACTGATGCAAGGACAAAGTACAAATCCATTCTTGACCAGTTGTCTCCACTGAATGGTAACAGTTTTGATTTTTGTCAAAAAGGGGGAGTATAGTATCAAAGTATCAAAGGGGGAGTGTAGTATAGAGGGGGAGTATACCGAGCAGAACATAGTATCCAGTAGTGAACCGAGCAGTGAACTGAGTAGTGACAACTGAGAAGTTAATACAAAATATTGATCATAGCGCATGCATAATCAAAGTTTTGTATAGTATATTGATAAAGGGACTATATCTATATGTACTAATTTATTGACAAATGTATATACTGTCTGATTACTCAAATTTTGTAAGTGTATAGATTTTGTGACTTATGACTTTGAAAGGAGTTTTGTCAAACATTTCAAAACTAATGTCAAAAAGCGAGATTCTTACTACTTAATAAGTTGCCATTACTTTTAAGTCCAAATTATTTCTATATACTCTAGTCGGTTACTACTACCGAAATATTTAGTCTGTAAGCATAGAGTAGTTAGTTATAGAAGAAAGTAGTCAGAGACCCTAGTATACACTGAGTTGTCTACCGAGTAACACTCTTTGTTTAACGAGCAGCAAAAATGATATACCGAGTGAACACACACCGAGTGAAACGTGTTACCAAATTCACTAAAGCTAGACACACATGGGAAATGTGTTACAAGATTGAGGAACAAAGAACCATTATCACATTGGAAATTGCACTTAATGATTTTGTATGATCTTGAGGTCATCTATCCAATGAAATATCTTGTATGTTTATTCATTTGATAAATCATGTTTGTAAGATCGAAGCAATGAACAGATCACCAACATAAGAGATCTATTTATACAACATGAATTAAGGATCAAAAGAGGGATATATGAAGCAAGACATGTGTAATAGATAAGGAAGCACTGAGTATTGTGATAGTTAGAGACACAAAGGTCACCAAGAAGGATTTCAGAGAACAGTCAAGGAACAGAGTAAATAGAAGGGTTTACCGGGATTATCGAGGTATGCTATAAGCAAGGTAATCTCATTTTGAGCACATAGAATCTGCTATAACATTTCAGATGTAAAGTTGCAGATATTTGTAAAGATTTTATTGTAATATTTTGAGTTGTAAGAGAAACCTTTAACAAGGTAAAAGACTCTAACCAAGTCTATAAATTGTAAAGCCTCTAACTAGGTGCAACATTTAGAATAAGTGTTGTAAAATCCTTTAGCAAGGTAGATCTAACGATCTTGATACTCCTAATAGGGTAAGCTATCAGAAATAGCTAAACATGTAGCTCTAATGGAGCAACCTTTATTGTTGCAATAGTGAAGTTGTGGGTGCCATCCCCACCACAGTTTTTCTCTCTAACCAAGAGTTTCTGCTTAACCAAAATATAAGTGTTGTGGAGTGAATCATGTATGATTGTTATTTACTTGTTTTAGCTTTATGTTATGTTACAATGGTTTTTGGTTTATGCATAACAGTAAAGTTATTGTTGAAGAAAGGATTTGAAGTACTGATTCACCCCTCCCCTCTCAGTACATTAGCTTTCCATATTGGGCCTAATAGGAAATGCCTTAGATCTAACCCCGATTTTTGAATTAACCATGAATGAAAAAAATGAAAAAAATGAAAATATTGAAATATTTTTTGAGGTATACCTCTGATTTGTAATTGTTTATGATGATGTAATGCTTTTTTAATGCAATCACAAATTTTTAATGTAATGACATGACAAACACATGAACATGAAAAACCCTAATCACACACACATGCTTGCATGAAGATTAATGTAACTTTTCTCCAAGGCTTGAATGATGAATATGTAACCTTGAATCTCTTAAAATTTTTGATGATGAATGCTTCATGGTTGCACAAATAATTGGGATGGAGTATTATATTACTTCTAGGTTTAAAATTAATTGATAATATATTTTTATATAGGTTTCCCTAGGTAAATTACCGATTAGGCCAACCTATATTGGTCATGTCTAGCCTCAGGAATCAAATGCTATCGGGAAGATATATCACATACCCCATGTCAAATTGGGATCCCTTCAAAAGGGACCAAGGCAATTTGGGGCACCATGGTCCTTCTAAAAATAGGACCAGAATAAGCAGCCAAGAGGGAGTGTATCCTATGGGTACATAACATCAAAGCTAGATAATAGGGTCAAATCAAAACCTAGACAGGGAATAAGGATAGGACACGCTAATGTGGGAGCATAAACATGAGGTGGAAATTGGACCAGTGACAATTTATGATTTAACAAGTATAACCAAAATTTGGAGCTGAATGTGCTGATGAGACCACAACCAATGAAAATTTATTGGAAGTAGCTTTCTGATGATGTTTGCCCAATTTCAACACTGTATGCAAAAGCTATGGAAAAAAGAAGAATAGGCCAAATTTAGCAAGTTGACAAACTCAAAAACACAACCCTTATGATTTGATTTCTGCAAAATTTTCTACTTTCTATTAAATCTAAAAAATACCTAGATAGTTTATTGGGGTGAATAACCTAGCATAGAAACCTATTTTTTCTAAAAGAATTGCCAAAAATAAAGTTATGGTAGAATTTTGATTTTTTCTTTTTTGGTACTATTTTTACTTTCTTTATTCTTTTTTTTATTTTCTCACAAAATATGATAAATCTTATCAAGCAACCTAATTACTTTTTATGGTAAAGAAGAGAACCTAGAGTTCTGTTTGCTGTAATGGTTTTTATGGTAAAGAAGAGAACTTTCTAAAGCATAAGACATGCTTGGCATCTTAGTGGTCCACGGAAATGACATAGGTATGGTACTCATTGCAGCATTGGAAACATTTGTCTGGGTACTAGTTTGGATAGTACATGTTGACTGCACTGAAGTAGTACTTACCACAGAAGCTTGCACATTAGTACTTGTGACAGTAGGTATTGAGGTATTGGTAACATTTCAAGAGGATGATAACTAGCAATTGGACACTAATGGACAACTAGTAGTAAGTGGCATATTACATATCTAGTTCGCTTCTCCAACATTATACCCACTAGAATGATGTGGCATTGACATGGTTGATTGAGAGGCCAAGTTTAGTATTTCCCAAGTCATCATTTCCCTCTTTCTCATGAGCTCTAGCCTATCAAAATTCATTGATCCAACTATCATTGTAAATATTCTAGTGATTCTCCAAAGGTATTACCAGAAGTAGAGCATATATTAGAATCAGTGATTTGGCCTAGCATGGGGTCTGTATAGGAGGGTAACTCATAGATATAGGAGTAGCCATAACCACCTCTCGATTGGACCTATTTTGACCATTAGCTAACTGTTCAGTGTGTCTATCTTCATATTCTACTTGAAACCTAGCCTTTTCAAATTTTGTATACATCCTATCCTGGATATCCTTAGGTGTAGTAGGATCATCAAAAACGAGGTTGGGGGGAAAGTTGGGAGGATTCCTATCCATGGTTGGGAAAGTATGACTAATAAATAGGCTCTCTCTAGAAGAGGAATTGTCACTCCTAGTGTTTTCTACTTTTGTAGATCTATACAAGTCACTATACTAATTTTCTAAGACATCCTTTCCCTTCCAATGACTATGCAATTGATATTGACCCTCTAAACTATCAATGGGAACTCAAGAACTAATTTTTACTAACTCTTGAATAAAAAAGGTTTAAGGAATACCTTTTTGTTTGACAGTCTACCTTTTATTCATTGTGCCCCTAGTCGGATGATGACTTCCTTGTTCCCTACATCTAGCTTCTTTATCACAGTTTTTCTTGACCTGTGGTACTTTTTATCTTGCTATGCACTCACTCCTCCATGTTGTAGTGCTTGTAGCCTTTTTGCTACTCATATTTACTTCTAAAGCTCTAAACAAGCTCACTTATTTTTCAGAGTTGCCACCCAAATACGGGGATCACTTTTTTAATACACTTTACTTCAAATCTTGGTCCGATTTTACATATATGACTCCGAACCTTTTGAAAAAATTTTGGGTTGAAGGAATTTGACAAAAGTTTAAACTAAGTATCCCCAATAGAGTCACCAATTTGTTGGTTCCCAAATTAATAGATCCTAAATCGTAAAGAAATAGAAACTGAATTATCAACAAACTTAGAACATGATTTGGCTAACAAACAAGGTTTAATCTTAGGACTAAACACTTCTGCACTTTTGGCTCTACAAGAAGAAGGTGGGTATACCTAGCAATGCCTAAGTGAGTGATTCTATTACAAGTATGAGAATCACTTATAGCAGATTTCCTAATGAAAATACCAAGGAATGCTTCAATACCACAAACTTTGGCTACAATCTTGGTTTAAACATTCATTCAACTGTTTGGATTGGTTATACACCAAATCTACTCCTACTACTACAAACATGAGTGAAAAGTTATCTTAAATATAAGTGATTCTCAAACAAATTTGAGAAGAGGAACCCATGCATTTCTATGGGTGAAGAGAGTCCAATCTGTAGATATTTTAAAAATTGCTATAACATACACTCTCCTAGTTTCATTTAGACACTTTATGACTTGTATATCATGTTCATGAAAAACAAGTTGCAGGACATCTCAACACGTACACATTGCAGTAAACTTGAAGCATATTTTAACCCTTTCCTTTAAAGAGACCCATACATCAAGATCACACATTCTTACTTGAACAAGACAAATTGGTATGCCATTAACATAACATTCTTACAAGATGTACACAAAGAAATGCAACAACTTGCAAATTATTTTCTTCATTAATCTTTGAAATATTTGATACATTATAATAGAGAATAAATTACAAACGAAATGTTCTAGCTCTATATTCCTATCAAAATGATTCCTACTACATTCTACTTTTCAAAATGTTCGAATCCCTACATGATTTCCTTGATTTACCTTTTATAATAACAAGGGAGCAAAACAATATTCAAGCCAAACAAGACAATAGTCAAAATTTGATTGCCTAAAAGATAGAGTATATCTGATGGAATCCTTACGTGTACAAATACAAAATCCTCTCAGAAGCATTAAAGAAGGCAAATTCTGGAGACTGGAGTTACAAGGTTGATGAGATTGGTACAAGGATGTCCTTCTGTTGAAGTACCCATCATGATCAAAACCAATCTCTTATTGGATACCAAGTGCATTGGGGCTGGTATATGGGGGTTGAATGCTCTTTTCAACTCATCCAAAAATAGGAACCTACACAAAAATGATAGGGGATACAAAAGGACAAGACATTGACTAATCCTCTTCATAAAGTTGATCCTTCTCAAGAGAGCAGTACTTCTAGTGCCAGTTGTCAATTCCATAGATGGGCCAAACAAATGGCCTTAGACCTTGCAACTTATTCATAGCTTCCTTTGTTTTATGAGAAGGAACTATTGTAGATTCCATAGTAAATTTATGATACAAGGAATCATCATCAATGATTTTATCTAAGATCAAATGAAATGTATCTTGTTGATTGGGATCCTTGGCCAATAGATTCAAAACTATATTTATTTCCTCCCTAAAATCTTGCTTCCAGTTGTCAAGATTTTTTACCTACCCGTCCTTAGACAAAATAGTGGGAATGTCCCACTTTTCAAGACCCTTGAATGACTCAATCTTTTTCTTTATTGCCTTTTCTTCTTCCTCAATGTGTGGGAGCTCCCTTTTCAATAGATTATAATTCTTCCACACTGTCCCCAAAATTTGTTGTGCAATAGGCATATTCTTGATCACCAAAAAAATTTCCCTTAGTTTTTGAGCTTTAGGGAACCATGTGACCATGAGGGGGTGAAAGAATGAAAGAATATCATCAAGTTGATCACATAATTGTGATACTAAAGAATAGGAGTCATGAACCTCACCCAATTTATCAAGTAACCTGTTTGAGGCTTGCAAAATTGTAGACTTTCTTATTTCAAAACATTTCTTTTCTTCTTCTTCCTTTACTTTTTGCAAATCTTCCTTTAATTTCTCTAATTCCTCTAGCTTGGTCTCAATTGAGGACATTGAGTCTCTCTTTGCCAAATCTCTTTTTAACCTAGCATTATCAATGTACAACTTATTGCAATCTATTGTAGGGGCCACATGTATCTTTTTGAGGTCCTCATGCCTCTTATCCTCTTCTTCAACTACAACCTTAGCCAAATGTGTAGCATGCATTGTTATTGTAGTAGCTTATACTACTATTGCATCTGCTAAGGTTATAATGATTACATCCCCTACCTTATGCTACACTCCATGCAAAATAATTGGTTTAGCAGTATTTGGGGCCTTAGTCCAGAGTGCAAAAGATTTCACACTTGGATTGAATCCTGACCCATGCTCACCAAATTATTGTGCATAAATTGGGTTTTTTTGCCTCATCACTTATTCTAGTACAAAAAATTTCTTTGTCCCACCACAAGATAAGAAGCATCCCACTATTTTTTATGATTTCCCTTGCTTCTTATGGGGTGCATGTGATACTATTCTTGTCAAAATTTTGAATTTCTTCCTCTAACAAATTTTCCAATATTTCCCTCATCCAAAAAGACTTGACGTTGAGAGTGTTCACAAAATTGTCATCTAACACGAATTACATTGAGGCAATTATTCTCTGATAATTAACCTCTTCTTTAGGGATGACTTTTGGAAGTATTTCCTAGTCCAAATACTTTAGTACCTCATTTGCTTCATTATCCTTGAAGGTTTCTCTAGGAGGGGAAGGCAGTTGCATGCTTGTATCTATCTTAGTATCAATGACCTTTGCAAAATCTAAGATTTTGGCCTTTCCCTTCTCAATTTTTATTGCTACTATTTTCTCCTCTAATGGAGAAGGTTGTGAGAGAGTATCATGGGAGGATCCTTCACTTAAAATTTCTTTTCCCTTTGACTTAGGGATGACAGGAGGAGCATATGTAGGCCTCTCCTATCTTTATCTCACAAGTGACTTTCTCCTTGAAAGTTATCATCTTACATGACATCCTAGCCAAGTTATTTTTGATATTAGAGAAAAATCCCTAAAAATTGAGGTCCTTTTGTCTTCTCTACCTTTCTAATTTTTAGAGGTATTCCCATTTCTTACTCTTCTATGTGACCTCAGGAGGATTGGCATTCCTTAAATTCCCCACGTTCATCATGCTGATGGGAGTAGCCTTTTAACGTGAATTTTTGGGTTAACTCATTAATATAACCCTCGGGATCATAATTTATTTCTTATCTCACCTTGAGCCTATAAGTTCTCACCATGAACTACTACACTTTCTCTAGATTGTCACTCCCCACAATGAAATCCTCATATACAATCATTTGGGGAAGGTGCTATCGTTTCTTGTTAGCCCTGATTAATTATTTTTCCATCTATATGAGCTGCCACATGAATTCCATGAAAGAAAGCCTTGCAAAGACTGTGACAAAGAAAATATGAGGTGTTTGAGGGAACCCATATACCCTAATTATTGTATAGTTAGAATAGAAGAAAAAATCATGAAAATTATGGAATAATTCTCCCTTCTGGATATTCAACATTTTTGGCCCTTGCACTCTTTACTCTTAGGACCTTTACTATATGCATTTGAAGGCTTGGTAGCTTGACCCCACACATCCCTAATATTTTTACAACAAAATGGTCAAAGAAAGCCCTGTAATTTGAATACATGGACCCCTTATCCCACACCTAATTCCACCTTTGAACCAACCATATTTTCCCTATCTTTGGGTCAAACTTCTTCACCTATAGAGCCTTATCCCAATATGTACTATTTTGGGAAAGAATCATATGACTAATCAAAGAATAATGCTTGAATTTCAAATCTTCCTTGTCATTTCTAGCGGCTATTAGGCCTTCATGTAGTTTCTTTTGAATAATTGTAGATAAATAAAACAAATCATTTGTTTTAGAATGTTTGATTTTCATTGTCATCATTATATATTCAATAGGCACCTGGGTCAGTCTGCAATCCTCACCTAGAATTTGGTAGATTGCATAGTAAGTCCTTACAAAATAATCTTCAAAAAGTGCCAATTTGAAGGGATCCTTTTTAGAATCCAAAAGGTAGCTCTACCTTCCTTTTTGCATCTTATTTAAGTAATGAGGTTGTACTCTATTCTTTGATAATTTTTCTCCTTGATGAATATTTATCTTCCAGTCTCCTTTTGTCAATGTTGTTGAGAGCACTTTTATCTAGGTCAAAACATTGGATTATAGCCTCCTTTGAGACATCAAGTAAAACATAACCACTGGTCATTCTTAAAGTCATGCTCAGTGGATGATATTTCTAGGAAAGCTCCCTAATCAAGATGGGTTCTACAAAAAGATTGGCACAACCAACTTCCCCAAATTTAGGTTCCAATGGTTTTAGATTGGGATTGCCTTATCCCTATTTCCATAGAAGTAGAAAAATATATCCCACCTCCTATCAGTGGTAAGAGAATCTCTTTAGTGGGAGTTGTGATCATTAAAGGTTGTCTTGAAGGTTTCGTGCTTATTATAACCCTGAAACAATTCCAAGAGGTCCTGGTGTAAACCCCTTACTTCCTCCTTCTTCCTTTGTTGCATTTCCTCCAACTTCTCTTCTACCTCCTTGGAAATTTTATCAGTACTGATGAAGATGGATCCTACTCAGGCTATTCTTGTTTAACTGGGTTTTGATTTTATATGACAAGAAAGGGTTGCTCTGCAACAGAGGCCTATTCTGATGTTGTAGTGCCAAGGTTTAGCTTTCTTAGTAGGAGCCCTTCTCCTCTTTGGTTTATGAGCCTCCTCTTGTAGGTTTAATTTTTTAGCTTGGGTATTTTCTATAGTAGGAGGGGCTTGTGCAGATGATTCTATTAATTACTTCTTAGTGGAAGCCTTCCTTATCTTAGGTGTTGGATTTTAAGCTTTCGGGGAAGGGCTACGTTCATCTGATTGCTCGTTGTCTATGATGACTACAATGACATTCTTTGGGGCCCTCTTTCTCTTGGATTTTGGAGTCTCTTTTTGAGGGGACACACTTGACTCAACACTGAGGGAGACTTGTGCAGGAGTCAAAAGTCTTGGCTCAACAACTGGCTTGTTTTAGATTACTTGGATAGGGGGAGCAACAAAAAGAGGGATTACATGCATTATCTCAGGCATTACAAAGCTTTCTCCTTCCTCAAGAGTCTTTTCAATAGCAAAGGACACAATATCATTAGCATGGGAGGCCATTTCTCTATCTAGTGCTGGTGAATGCTTTGAATTTCAAATAGATAGAATTCACCCACACTATTATTGTGACGATCCATTTAATGCTAAGAGGGGGGTGAATCAATGATAATAATAAACTACAACCTTTCACCAATCTAAAAACACTTCACCAAAAATAGTTCATAACAAGTACCAGTAGTTGATCAAACAATCTCCAATATAAATTTACCAAAACATTGTTGGTAGCTACTTAAGTGTTCATCATTAAGAAAATACACTAAATACATCAAATGAATAACTCAACAATGCATCCACAAGATGAACACAAATATTTTTCATGTGGAAACCCAAACCAAAAAAACCATACTGGGAATTGGTACCCACAAAATATTTGCACTCTTTTGGAATGCGCCCTGTTAAAGGCCTAGCCCGGTTAGGAGCTTTACAATAATGCTCAGTTAAGAGAAGACCCTATTAGGAGTCACCCAATGAAGGGATTTCAACCTCAGCTCTATTAGGAGCTCTACACTATTAGGAGTAACATTTTTAAAGGATTTAAACCCAAATTAATGTGCCACCTGGTTAAGGGATTTGCAACATCAGGGTTGTTAGGAGCAACCTAGTTAAGGGACATTAATTTTCCTGCAACTGTTAGGAAAGAATGGATAAATTATCTGAGGAGTGAACTCTCTACTTTCTAGTATAGATCCATTTCAGCTCCAATCCACTTCAAACATGTAGACATCTCAATCTGGCTCGACACACTCTCCTTCTCTGATCACCAACACAATAAACCTTCTAAAACCTGACCTAGATAGACTTTACAATTAGGCTGGTTACATAATGCTAACTTACAATGAATCTACATCATAGATCATATCAGATATTTACAAATCATTCCATATAATGATACAGAATATTACAATAAATTTCAAGACAATTACAACCATTGAATGATCACAACTCATCACAACACATCGATCTAATAAACTATCAAACCCTTAACACATTTTGCTAAGTACTTCACTACTTCCCAAGAAATTTGATCATTGTACGTGCTTCAATGCAATCTTATCCTCACACATGGTTTTTGACATGTCACCACTAAGTAATGAACATGATAATATTCACTGACAAACCATAAAACATCACCAATCAAAGATCTTGTTACCAATTCTCAAACCCTAGTTGAATATACAACAGTCAATTACAAGCATGACTTCCAGTTCTTCAAAAATGACGTGGTTCTAGTCATAGACTCAATATAATATCATAAGAACACATTCCAAGCCACAACAACTAACTCAACTTGGATCTCTACCACAATCATCACCTTCATTGTTCCTGCTTACCAGTTCACTATCAACTTAGCAAACATACCATTACCAATTAGGATAGATAACTTAAATATCTTATATGATATACCAAACACAAACTAACTTGGTTTCCATTAATGACAACACAAATAATTGATCATCATATCACAATTATATCATCACCAATAGTCCTTTATTAGTACATCATCATCTCAATCAATTAAGCCAATGTGCCAACAATCTCCCCCTTTGGCATTGATGGCAACACTAAAAGAATGCAACAACTAAAAAAATCAATTATTGCCAAATACCTGGAGCTCATCATGCCATCTTGTACCATTTTATTATTCACTTGATCTTCACCTTTGATATTCTCCCTATCATTTTTCTTCTCCCCCTTTCACAATAGTGCCAAAGGTGCAAAGGAATATGATGTCTTCATCTCTGTTGCTCCCTCTGAGGAGTAGCCCACTTCTCATCAATCCATAGTGAAAAATATTCAATAAGTCCACTGGATTGATGCATCACTAGCATCCTAGTTGGTCTTAGTTAGGGGTATAACCCCTAACTTGCCTCTGAGATATTAAAAGGTAGACTTAGGTAATGGATTAGTAAACATATCTACCAACTACTCTTTAATTAACACATTCTCCAATCTCACTTTCTTTTCCTGCACTCTTTCTCTCAGAAAGTGATACTTCAATTCAATGTGTTTAGTCCTAACATGCAGTACCGGGTTCTTAGAAATGTTTATATCACTAGTGTTATCACAATGTATGGTCACCAGTTCTATCATATCCTACTTAAATCCTTCCAAGACATGTCTCATGCATATAGTCTGTGTACAATTCAATGATGCAACCACATATTCTTCTTCTACTATGGACTAAGAAAAACAAGTTTGTTTCTTACTGGTCCAAGATACCAGTCTACCACCTAGAATGAATGCACTACTAGTTGTGCTCTTCTAGTCACCTACATTTCCTACCCAATCAGCATTAATGAATACCTGCAAAGAAAAATTTCCTTTATACGGATACCACAATCCATAATTAATTGTCCCTCTAAGACATATGAATATTCTTTTCACTATTGTCATATCTATCTCCTTAGGGCTCTTCTAAAATCTTGCTACTAAACCAATTTCATGGGTAATATTCGGTCTACTATGAACAACATAATACAATACCAATCATGGATTTGTATTCCTTCTCATCCACCGAGGGCGAATCATCTTCTTTAGACAATCTACAACTAGTAACCATAGGTGTTCCAATTGGTTTATAGTCTTCCATTCCAAATGTCTTTAACACTTCCTTCACATACTTAGATTGACTGATAAAAATTCCACCTTTCAACTATTGGACCTACAAACGAATGGAAAATTTAATCTCACCTATTAGAGACATCTCAAACTCTTCCTTCATCTCATCGACAAAAGTCATACTCATATCATCATTTCCTCCAAATATATAATATCATAAACAAATACTGCTACAATCAACATCTTGTCTCCTTTAGTTTTCAAATAAATATTGATGTCCTCACTGGTTCTCTGAAATCTTGTCTTTATCAGATGTGCATGAAGTCTTTCAAAACATGCCCTCGGTGCTTGCTTTAATGCATATAAATCTTTATGTAGATTGCATACCATATTCTTTTCTTTAGTCAATGTGGTGTAGGAGCACTTAAGGGTGAGCAAAGACCCTTGTTAAATTTTTCAATTTTGGCATAAGGACTGGTTCAAGTCCATCCAGTTGTTTATAGAGAGCTTGGAGTGTATTTTTGTTTTCTTTTTGGAGTGCTTGTTTTTGGTGAGACTTACCCCGACAATACTGCTAGTGTATGGAGTGCTACCATTAGCTATCGGTAGGACTATTTTCTACCTACCCTGGTAGCCTGATGAAGTCACTAGTGGTTGGAGCGAGTCAAAGCAGACCCATTAGCTATCGATGGAAATGTTTTCCACCTACCCTGATGCACTGAGGAGGTCGCCAGTGGAGTGCAACAAGTGGAGTGAGTTCGGAGTGGAGCCATCTAGTGTTGGCAAGACATGTTGGATGCTAACCCAATGACCTGATGGGAAAGCATACTATGTGGAGTGCATCATCGACTATCGGCATATGAGGTTGGGAGCTACATCGATAACCTGATGAGGAAGTGGAGCACACTATCGGCCATCGGCAAGAATGTTTTGTCGCTACTTTGATGACCTGATGGAAATCGATGAGCAAGTGCACAATTGGTAAAATATCATCGAACATTAGAGTAAGTGTTCTGAGGCTACTCCGATGACCAGATAGAAAAGTATGTGAGTTGTAAACTTCCATCGGATGTCAGAATAGGTGTTTTGGTGCTAACCCTATGACCGAAGAAAATAAAAAAAATCAATTATAGTTAGAAACCAAATGGTGTCAAGTTGAATCTCATCTTTTAGAAAAGATTCATGACCTGCCTAGGAGGCTATAAAAGACCCAATGGGCATTCTGTAAGGGTTGGTTGGATTGGGATTGTTGGAAGTGTTAGTTCCACAAAAACAAACTTCTTTGTAATAAAAATTGGAAGATCATTTTCTAGTTATTTTCTTAGAGTTTTATTTTCTCTTGTGACAATGACTTAAATCCTTAAGCGCTAATGTAGATAGGGTAAACATTATTTTTCCTTGTTTTCTAAATTCCAAGTTGCATTCGTGCCAAACTTGGCTCTGTAAATAAAGTCAGCTTTTGTGCCTTTGTGTTTCACATTTGTGAATATGGCTCTGTCTTGTATCTCCATCGTGGGATCCGCATGACCATTGGAGGTTGTCAAGAAGGGCCAGCCATGTACAATAGAGTTCTATATGTAGTAGACCAGGGAATGGCATCGGTCATTTCAGCAGACTGGCCCTAGGCAAGCTTGATGATAGCCCAGCTACGTATTAGTGACCAAGAGGAATCACTTGCATGGTAGACTACAGTCTAGCTTGTTAGCTTCAGACCAGGAGAAGATGGGATCAAAGGGAGAGAAGATCCAAACATGAGGAGAAAGCAACTTAGTAGAAGTTATAGGCATAATAAATGGTAGAGAAAACCCTACAAGGTGTCTGGTTAGATATAGTGGAATAGTGAGTTGGTGCGTTTATGAAAGTGAATTCACAAAGAGTAGAGGAACAACCCTTGGTAGAGTGGACCTAGAGTGGAATAGGGGAATAGAGTGGAGTATTCCCAAGATAGGCTAGTAAAAGGACTTAGAGTGAGTCAAGCTGACTCAAGCAATCTAGGGTCCTCCCTACCAGATTGGTATGAGAGCTAGTTAAATATTTGGGGTGAAGAGTGTAAGACTAATCTAGTATCAGAAGGAGTAAGGATGGTGACCAATGCAGAATTGGCTAAGTAGGTCGTTGAACAAGAAGATGAAAACCGGTTGCTCAAGGAAAGGTTGGAGTAGTTAGAGTAGAAACTAGGTTTGGTGGAAGTCAAGATAGTATAACTGAGTGGGAAGATAGATGAGAAGGGTAAAATGATGGCAATAGAGGATGAAGTCCCTATCCTAGACCCTGTTATTGATCAAGAACCATTCTTGAAGGCTTTGAAGGCAATGAGTAGAAAGTCTTTGGAAGGAGTACCATTGTTTAGTGGCAAGATGGAAGCAGAGTCGGTAGTGGAATGGATAGATAGTATGGAAAATCATTTTGAGTGTGAAGGTGTGACTAAGGCCCAAAAGGTTAAGGTGGCTAAGTCAAGAATGAGAGGTGTTGCCATTACTTGGTTGAAGTTTATACAAAATGAGAGAGAAAGAGAAGGTAAGATCCCCATCTCTACTTGGAAAGGGATGATAAGAAAAATCAAAGAGACTTATCTTCCTAAGGATTATGAAGTGCAGTTGCATAGGAAAAGACAAAACCTAAGGCAAAAGGAGTTAGATGTAAGTACCTACACCGAAGAGTTTTAGAATTTGTGTCTAAGGTCAAAAGTGATGGAGGATGAAAGAATTAGAGTAGCAAGGTATCTTAATGGTTTGAGATGGAACATACAAGAGGAATTAAGTTTGTTGAGTCCAACTACCATTCACAAATGTTATCAGTTGGTCTTGAAAGTAGAATAAAAGAATAAGAAGAAACATGAAAGCACTAGTAGAGGCAGAGGTAGAGGTCAAAATTCAAAAGGTTATAGAGGAAGTTATAGTGGTAGAGGAAGCGAATTAAGACCACAAGGAGAGTCAAAATTGACTAAGCAGTCTAATGAATCTAGTGGAAGAGGAAATTATGGTAGAGGAAGAGGTCATAACAGCAACAATAGAGGTAGATCTAGAAGTTTTGGTGGAGGTTTATACTTTGCAAACATGAAGTGTTACCATTGCAGTAATTTTGGTCATCCTGCCTATAGGTGTCTGGAGAAGGCAACCTCATCATGTTTAGAGAAAAGAATCAATTGTGTGCAAGAGGATTCTAGTAGTGTGAAGTCTCCTAAAGTAAACCTTCACTTAGAGAATGGTGAGAATATGATGGTTAGAAGGATACTAATCATGGAACTGGTTAAGGAAGAGCCTAAATAGAGGAGGTCTCTTTTCAGAGTAAATTGCAATATACTTGGTAAGGTTTGTAAAGTGATCATTGACTCAGGATCAACAGACAATATCATCTCTAAATAAGCAGTAAGTAAACTTGGGTTGAGTAGCATGCCACATAGTCATCCTTACAAGTTCACATGGTTGAATAAAAGACAACATGTGTTAGTAAATGAACAAGTATGGGTTGAATTTGCAATTAGGAAGTATTCTGATATAATTTTATGTGATGTTCTACCCATGGATGCCTATCATTTGTTGCTAGGCAGACCATGGCAATTTGACAGAAAAGCTATCCATGATGGAGAAAATAACTCCTATGCATTCACAAAGCAAGGGGTGACATATAGGATTCAATCTTTGCTAGAGGATGAAGGAACCAAGACTAGTGGTCCTAATGTGTTGTTGGTCGGAGGAAAAGATTTTTTGAGAGATCTCAAGAAAGGAGATGGAGAACATTATGCTCTCTTAGTGAAACCTAGTCAAGAAAAGAAGACTAAACAAGAAAGTTTACCTAGAGAGGTTCAACAGTTGTTAGAATAGTTCAAGGACATTGTGAGTGATGGAACACCCACAATGCTACCTCCTCCTAGAATAGTAAGTCACAAGATAGACTATACCCGAAGCATCACTGCCTAATAAGGCTACATATAAGATGACTCCTGAACAAAACAAAGAAGTGGCAAGACAAGTACAAGAGATTCTTGATCAAGGTCTAATCAGAAAAAGTATAATCCCATGTGCTGTGCCAGTGGTCTTAGCAACCAAGAAAGGAGGTAAATGGAGATTATGTACTAATTCTCGGGCAATAAACAAAATCACCATAAGATACAGATTGCCTATCCCTAGAATTTAGGATTTAATGGATTGTCTTGTAGAAGCAAAGTATTTCACTAAGTTGGATTTAAATAGTGCATATCACCAGATCTAGATTAAAGAAGGGGATGAATGGAAAACAACTTTTAAGACTACATAGGGGCTATAGGAGTGGTTAGTTATGCCATTTGGGCTTACTAATGCCCCTAGTACCTTCATGAGGTTGATGAATGAGGTGTTGAAGGACTACATAGGTAGATTTGTAGTAGTATACCTTTATGATATCCTCATATTTAGCAAAAGAGAGGAAGAGCATCTTGAACACTTGCAGATTGTATTAAGGAAACTACATGAGGAATAGCTAGCAATCAAGCTTAAAATATGTGAATTCATGAAACATGAACTCCTTTATCTGGGTTTTGTTGTATCCCAAGGCACTTTGGAAATGGATCCTAGCAAGGTGGAAGCAATACAGAGTTGGCCTACACTGAAAACTGCTATTGAGCTAAGACATTTTCATGGACTTGCCCAATTTTATAGGAAGTTCATTTGAGGTTTTAGTCAAATTTGTGCTCCTATTCTTGATACAATTAAGGGTGGGTTGAAAACTAAGTTTAGGTGTTCTAAAGAAGTCGACCAGGGGTTTGAGTTGCTCAAAAAGAGGATAGCTACCCAACCCATCCTAGTTTTACCAAGTTTTGATAAGTTGTTTACCGTAGAATGTGATGCTACACATATAGCACTACAAGCTATTTTAAACCAAGAGGGAAGACCAGTAGCATTTTTTTAATGAGAAATTGAATGACGCCAAGAAAGGATACGGATCCTATGACTTAGAATTTTATTCCTTAGTACAAGCTCTTAGGAAGTGGAGGCAGTATCTTTTGCCCAAAGAATTTGTAGTGTTTACAGATAACCAAGCCTTGAGTTTTATCAATTCTCAAGAAAAGTTAAGCAATAGACACATCAAATGGATAGAATACTTGTAGGCACACACTTTCACTATCAAGCACAAAAAGGGACAATTGAACAAGGTAGCAAATGCCTTAAGTAGAAAACTTCTCTCTATCCAAGAAGTGACTTTGCAGAGCATAGGTGTGGAGAGTTTCAAGGAGCTTTCCAAAGAAGATGAAGACTTTTCTGAGGTATACAAGGTATGCAATGAGTTTAATAATCATTTTAATAGCCAATATGCAGATTACACATTGGAGAGTGGTCTTTTGTTTAAGGGATGTCAGTTATGTGTGCCAAGAGGATCTATGAGGGAAAATCTCATACAGGAAAAACATAATGGAAGTCTTAGTGGACATTTTGGTCTAAATAAAATACTTGAGTTGGTGCAAAGATTTTGTTTTTGGCCGAAAATACATAAAGATATCAGGAAGTACATTGAGTAGTGTATTGTGTGTCAGAAAGCCAAAGGTACTAGTTCAAATGCTAGACTATACTAACCTTTACCAATTCCCAAAAGACTGTGGAAGTGCATCAACATGGATTTTATTGTGGGTTTGCCAAAAACCAAGACTACCTTGGATAGTATTTTTTTCATTGTTGACCGATTTAGTAAAATGTGTCATTTTGTTCCATGCAAGACTACACATGATGCTAGTTACATTACACATTTATTTTTCAAAGAGGTGGTAAGAATTCATGGGTTGCCTCTCAGTATAGTTTTAGACAGGGATGTCAAGTTTATGGGACACTTTTGGAAAACTTTGTGGATAAGACTAGGAACTAATCTTTCTTTTGGTTCTACGTATCATCCGCAAACAGATGGTCAAACTGATGTCTTTAACCAAGTATTGGGTAATATTTAGAGGTGTCTAACAAAAGAGTATGGACAAATGTGGGATCAAGTGGTACCACAAGCAAAATTTGCATATAATGACAGTGTCAAGAGAACTATAGGTAAGAGTCCTTTTGAGACTATTTATGGACTCCACCCACGTGATGTTTGTGATATTTGAGATTTGGGAAGCCTTGAAGGAAGAAGTGGACTTGTAGAGGATTGCATTTAGTCTATGAAATAGGTGTATGACCAAGTGCAAAAAAACACTGATCGACGCTACGCAGAGGATTAAGGCTAAGGTAGCTGAGAGGAGAAAAGACATTCAATTTGCAGTAGGAGACATGGTTATGGTACATCTGAACAAGGCAAGATTGCAGAAGGGAGTCCCTAGTAAGCTTCAGATGAGGAGAATAGGTCCTTGCAAAATTTTGGCTAAGTATGGCTCCAATGCTTATAAGGTATATTTACCCGCATATTTGGCATTGTCCCCTATGTTTAATGTCCAAGACTTGGTTCAGTTTAAAGGTCCTGTAGAAGTTCCAGATGGACCGAATCCAAAAGGGGAAAATACTCTAAGTGATATTCTAGTACCACTCGTTTCTAAGCCACAGGTGGAACAAGTTTTAGATTCTAGGGTGCAGAACCAAATGAGGCATGGTGTGTATATGGAACACTTAATCAAGTGGCACAACTTACCTGAAGCTGAATCCACTTGGGCTAAAAAATCTGATTTCAAAAGACTTGGCATTGATGTCGCCTTGCCACCCCAGGGGGGACTAGATTTTTTCTTGTGGGGAGTATGGTGCAAGAGCACCTAACGGTGAGAAAAGACCCTTGTTCAATTTTTCAATTTTGGCATAAGGACTGGTTCAAGTCCATCAGATTGTTTATAGGGATCTTGGAGTACATTTTTGTTTTCTTTTTGGAGTGCTTGTTTTTGGCAAGACTTACCCCGATGACACTACCAGCGTATGGAGTGCTACCTTTGACTATCGGCAGGACTATTTTCTACCTACCTCGATAGCCTGATAAAGTTTCCAGCAGTTGGAGTGAGTCAAAGAAGACCCATCGGCTATCGGTGAAAGTGTTTTCCACCTACCCTGATGAGCCAATGAAGTCACCTGCGGAGTGGAGCCATCCGGTATTGGCAAGGCATGTTGGATGCTAACCTGATGACCCGATGGGAAAGCATACTGTGTGGAGCGCATCATTGGCTATCATCATAACAGGTTGTGACCTACTCCAATAACCTGATGAGGAAGTGGAGTGCACCATTGACCATCGACAAGAATGTTTTGTTGCTACTTCAATGACCCGATGGGAACTGACGAGGAGGTGTGCAATTGGTAAAATGTCATCAGACATTAGAGTAAGTGTTTTGAGGATACTTCGATGACTGATAGAAAAGTATGTGAGTTGTAAACTACCATCAAACATCGGAATAAGTGTTTTGGTGCTAACTCGATGACCCGATGAAAATCTAGAAAATCAGTTACAATCATAAACTAGATGGTGTCGAGTTGATTCTCGTCTATTAGGAAAGATTCATGACATGTCTAGGAGGCTATAAAGACCCAATGGGCATTCTGTAAGGGTTGGTTGGATTGGGAAGTGTTAGTTCCACAAAAACAAACTTCTTTGTAATAATAATTGGAAGATCGTTTTCTGGTTATTTTCTTAGAGTTTTGTTTTCTATTGTAAACATGGCTTAAATCATTAAGTGCTAATGTAGATAGGGTAAACATTGTTTTTTCTTGTTTTCTAAATTCCAAGTTGCATTCATGTCAAACTCAGCTCTATAAATACATTCACCTTTTGTGCTCTTGTTTTTTGTTTGTGTTTCACATTTGTGAACATGGCTCTGTCTTGACTCTCCATTGTGGGATCCGCACGACCATTGCAGGTTGTCAAGAAGGGCTAGCCATGTAAAATAGAGTTCTATATGTAGTAGACCAGGGAATGGCCTCGGCTATTTCAGCAGACTGGCCTTAGGCAAGCTTGATGATAGCTTGGCTAGGTATCAGTGACCAAGAGGAATCACTTGCAGGGTAGACTGTAGTCTAGGTTGTTAGCTTCAGACTAGGGGAAGATGGGATCAAAGGGAGAGAAGATCCAGACATGAGGAGAAATAAAATTAGCAAAATTTGTAGGCATAATAAATGGTAGAGGAAACCCTGCAAGGTGTCTGGTTAGATACAGTAGAATAGTGAGTTGGTGGATTTACGAAAGTGAATTCACAAAGAGTAGAGTAATAACCCTCGATAGAGTAGACCTAGAGTTGAATAGAGAGGAGTATTCTCGGGATAGATAGTAAAAGGCCTTGGAGTGAGTCAAGATGACTCAAATAATCTAGGGTCTTCCTTATCACAATGCATACCCATCCAGTAGTTCAATATACACCTCTTCTTCAAGAATACCATTTAGGAAATGTTGACTTTACATCCATTTGGTAAAATTTGAAGCCTTTAAAGGCTACAAATGCAAGTAGCATTCTAACTCCTTCAAGTCTAGAAATCAGTGCAAAGGTCTCTCCATAATCTTCACCTTCTACTTGTGCATACCCTTTGCAAACTAGTCTTGCCTTATTTCTAACAACTTCATCATCTTCATTAAACTTTTTTCTAAATACCCACTTTGTACCAATCACCTTTTTATCATCAGGTCTAGGAACAATTGACCAAGTGTAGTTTTTCTCAATTTGATCAACCTCTTCATTCATTGCCTTTATCCAATCATCATCCTTAATATCTTCTCTTACTATCTTAGCTTCAACTGTGGAAATTAGACATGCACTCCATAATTCTTGTCACCTATTATCTGGTCTTTAGAATGATTTAACTTTCCATATCTAGGTATAACCTGTTTTGGTATAGAAATCTCTTCTTGTTCATCATCATCATATTCATCTTCTACCAGTTGAGAATCTACCTTTGCACTATTATGCTCAACATCAATTTGAATCTCCAGTTCAATAATCACTATCTTCTTTTCATCAACTTCATCAGACTTGTTGGTAACACCAGACTTATTTATAACTAGGGTTTCCAGTCTGAATGCTCTTCCACCGATTTACTTTTCCACAAATCTCCACAATCTGCTACCAACTTCACCAAAGTAGTAGCCAAAACTTCTTCTATGTACCTGTTGCTCTCCAAATGTTCTCTCAAAAGTGTTAAGTTAAACATGAGACTACCAAACATCTTTTCTTTACTTTTTATCATACTAGTTGAACATACCCTAATCACTGTTCAACTTTAAAACTTGATACTGACACAAATATCCCATTCAATTTACCAGTTTGAAATGTAACCGATTCAAAAAGAAAACTTCATAATATCATATTTCATTAAAATTTTCAGTTTTGACTTACTGCACACAATTTAGGAGGTTCGAAAATGGATCTGACAATATGTTCCCCCTAAGCTTCATCATAGCTCAGTTTACTAGTGAAGGATTCTCCACACTAGGTGAAGAAATGGAGTCCTTTGACGGTATCTCCTCACTTTTCTTCTTTCATATCATGTTCATCTTGCTTTTGGTTTCTTCAACATCAACTTTCTTCTTTCCTTTCTGATCAATAGACTAATTAATAGGTTTGTGCATTCTATCTCTCCAAAACTTTTCAAGGTGTCTTGGTTTATGACATTGAAAACGTGCAATTCCAGATGTGCTCCAGGGTCTAGCATTGCCTCTACAAATTCTTTTAAGACAATTCATAGCTACATGACCAAAGTTGCGATAAATAGAACATGTCACATTCTATCTATTCTCCATTTCATATGGACTAGACTGGTTCACATAAGGTCTCTGCCAAGTAGGGTTCCTCCGATCATTCTAGGATCTCTACCAAGTAGGATTTCTTTGGTCATTGTAAGATCTTTGTCATTCACCATTAAACCTCTGACTCATGTAAGATCTCATATTGTTCACTCCTGACCTGCACTCAACAACTCTTTGCCCATACTTGTTGCAATTGAAGCAATATCCATTAAAATTTTTAGGTTTATATCCTTCATATGCATTAGATTTATATTCATCAAAAAAAAAGGATCTAATTCTATAAAGATTAGCAATATGACCTACCTTATGTTAGTTAAAACATATTAGTTTGTAGGTTCTATTACCAGTGTTCTTCTTTTTGGCCTTTGGTGCAAATTTGGCTTCATGCTTGGTGTCCTTGGTAGTAGATGGCTTTCCTTGTTCAAAGGGCATGAATCCAAAACCACTTGTATCTCCATTCTTCCTTTGTGACTGAATCTTCCCATAAAGCATAGCAATGCTCTTATTGAATTTAGCTAGTCTCATTTGCATCAGCCAACTCCTTAGTAATATCTTCATTCCTTCTTGTGAGACTTTCTCTAAGAGAGATAGCCATATCTAGATCAGCTTGTATTTCATCTTTTTCTTCTTTTTCCTCATGAAGTTGTGCATGCAGGGTGCCAATCTCTCGGTTTAGCTTCACAATCTCATACTCCTTATCTTTTATAATGTCTTCAGCTATCCTTCTGGCTTCCAAATCTTGACTCATCTTGATGGTAATCATTCAAATTATCCACCTCATTCACCAAGGTATCAATTTTTGCTTCATGAGATGAACTACTTTCAGTGAATTCCATCAATTGCTCAGCTAGTGAAGCTTCGTAATTGACTTTTAGTTCATAATAGGCTTGTTTGAAATCTCTTGTTTACTCATTGAACCTTCCCCCATGCTATCCTCAAGGATCTTTACCTCAAGAAGTTAAGCTTCTACACAAAGAGGACCTAATGCTCTAATACCAATTGTTATTGTGAGGATTCGGTTAACACTAGGAGGGGGTTGAATCAATGATAACAATAAACTGCAACCTTTCACCAATCTGAAAATACTTCACCAAAACCAATTCATAACCAGTACCAATAGCTGATCAAACCATCTCCAAAATAGATTTACCAAAACATTACCTCATAGCTACTTAAGTGTTCATCATTAACCAAATATAGTAAAGACATGCAATGAATAGCTTAACAATTCATCCACAACATGAACACAAAGATTTTTCATGTGGAAATCCAAATGGGAAAAGCCACATTAGGAATTGGTACCCACAAAATATTTGCACTCCTTTGCAATGTGCCTTGTTAAAGGCCTAGCCCCGTTAGGATCTTTAGAATAATGCCCAGATAAGAGAAGACCCTGTTAGGAGTCACCCAGTGAAGGGATTTCCATTGGTATTTTGGATATGTTTATATGGTTTTGTCATTGATGTCAACACTTGTCAACACTTGAGAAACACTTAGAGATCTTTGGTTATGTTCACCAGCATGATCAGTGACTAATGCACAGTCACTAGTATCTGGTTCACCGACACTTGGAATGACTTGGAGATTACTTGGTTATATCGAAGACATCGTTTGGGCACTTGGTTTTGGTGATTTGTTCATTGGTCTATTCAGGTTTGCATATTTGTTGTTACCGGCAAATAGGTCTAGGTTATGGACTGAAAAGCATATTTATTCTAGATCAACATGGCACGTCATGAGGATAATTTATTGTTATTGTAAATGCATTGAGCTGACATCATGCATCACATATTGATTCTTTTGTAATTGATTTTATTGTGATATCTTAGTGAGCCAAACTACTCATTTGGTCTTAGGTTTTAGTATATATGTAAGATCTCATTGATGACATTATGTAGTAGAGTTTGGAAAAAGGATTGTAATAAAGTATATGCGAATATAAGCAAAGCTATACACATAGACATCATTCAAGATTGAAGGAAGGTTTGAAGAAGGCAAATCAGAGCTTAACCGGTACTAAATCCAGCATATGAAGATGTTATTTTAAGCAACACATTATCATTGGATTTAACCATCCAATTATAGTCAGTGTGACTCCCATTTTGTAATTGAGCTGTGAGCTCTAGGTAGTTGGCCTTTCTACATGTGCATACTCTATATTATACACACATACTATCTACAGTGGTATCATCTGATTATGGGTAAGGTTTTGCACCATGGTTTTTCCCCTTACAGGGTTTCCACATACAAATAACTATTTTATGTGTTGTGTATGTTATTTTCTTTTTGTTTCATTCATTAAACTTTACCGGTACTGCAATTAACTGTTAAATTGTCTACTAGCACTAAATTTTGGTTTATCGACATTAAGAATTAAGTTTGGTTAAGTTAGTTTTAGTTTGTATTTATTGGACAACTGATTCACCCCCCCTTCTCAGTTGCCTCAGGGACCTAACAATTGGTATCAGAGCCTAGTCCTCTTTTTGCAGAAGTTTAACAGCTTGAGGAGATCCAATGTCTACTAACTATTTCAAGAAGGACAGTCTGAAGCTTGATGGAACTAACTATGGCATATGGAAGATCAGGATGGAAACTCATTTGAATTGCATTGGAAAGGACATATGGGATATTACAAAGAATGGATATATTGTTCCTACTGAAGGTCAACCTATTCTACCAACCTTGGCTTTAGATGAGGAAAATGATTGCAAAGCAAGAGAAGCACTTTTGAGCACATTGTCTAATCAGAAAATCATGGGATTATTAGATAATTGGAAAAATTGAATGAAGGTCATACCATAGTCAAAATTGCAAAGCTGGAATGCTTCTAGGTAAGGTATGAAAATATGAAAATGGAAGAAGATGAAATAATTTCTGCTTTTATGGAAAGAGTAAATGAAATTGTTTTGGGTATACAATGTTGTGGAGGAACCTTAAGTGAAGATGAAATTGTTTCTAAAGTTTTAAGAGCTTTTCTACTGGCATATAAAATGAAAGTTACTACTATTAATAAATTGAGAACAATGCCCAATACATCAGTATCTAGAGACACTTTGGTTGGAAAACTTTTAGCTTTTGAACTTGAGGAATTTGATCATGTTGCTACTATTAAGATAGATTTAGCTTTCAAGGCATCATCATCATCATCTGCAACATCTTTGTCATTTGAGAAATCTTATTGGAAAGCCTTTTATGCAAGAGAACTTGAAGAAATTAGAAAGGAGAATGAGGAACTGAAAGAGCTTGAAGCCCGATTTGCAAGGAAAATGCCTAAAGGTCCAGTTGGAAGTAAGTATGAAGGTAAAGCACCATTTAAATGTTTTAACAGCAATAAGATTGGTCAAATGGCTTTTAGGTGTCCTGAAAGACATGCAAGATTGAAAGAAGAAGCTAAAAGAACATATAAGCCTAACCCTGAATATCAGAGGTACAAATTTAAGAAGAATAGAGACAAATTATGTTACTATGCTGATGAAGGAGTGACTAATGATTCTGATGAGGAACTGACAGACAATGGATGGACTTTTGTTGCTATAACAAAAGATCAACTGGTACCTACTATTCAACTAGTAGAGCAGGCTCTGGCAGCTAAAATTGAAGATAAAGATGAATGGATTATTGATTCTGGATGTTCAAATCATATGACTAGTGATAAGAGTAAATTCTTAGCCTTTCAGGAATACAATGGAGGTCTAGTAAGATTTGGAGATAACAAAGTTTGTTTGATCAGAGGAAAAGGCACTATATCTTTTGATGGTAAGCATAATAATGATAATGTTTACTATGTTGAAGGTTTGAAGCATAATCTTTTGAGTGTTGGTCAATTAGTTGAAAAGGGATTTCAGTTACAATTCAAGAATGGTAAATGCAAAACCATCAAAAGAAATGGTTTGGAAATTGCAACTGGTAATCAGACTAGAGGTAATATCTCTCATTTGAATGTGTTGGGTAAAACAATTGAGGGAGTAAGAGATTTACCTAAGATTGTTAAGCCTCAGAATCTGGTATGTAAGGAATGTCAATTTGGAAAACAAGTTAGAGCAACTTTAAAGCGTATACCAAAGAAATCCAATAATGTTCTTGACTTAATTCATATTGATTTATGTGGTCCATCAAGAACTAGAAGTTTACAAGGAGATAGATATTTTATGCTAATAATTGATGACTATTCTAGAATGTGTTGGGTTACTTTTCTCATGGAGAAATCAAAAGCTTTTGGGAAGTTCAAACTATTCAAGGTGATGGTAGAGAATTAAACCAGTAAGAAAATCAAATGTTTGAGATCAGATCAAGGAGGTGAATTCACATCTAAGGAATTTTATACATTCTGTGAAGTGAATGGAATTAAAAGATATTTATCAACACCTCAGACACCCAAATAGAATGGAGTTGTGGAAAGAAAGAACAAAACTATTTTGGATGTAGCTATAAGCATGATATCAAAAGCAAACCTACCTCATGTGTATTGGAGAGAAGCAGTCAATACAGTTGTTTATACATTCAACAGAGTTCACATCAAAAGTGAAACTGATAAGACCCCTTATGAACTATGGTTTGGTAGTACTCCTACTCTTAAATATTTAAAAATATTTGGAAGCAAATGTTATATTAGAAGAGATGAGGGTGAACTCACAAAGCTGGTTCCCACTTTTTGGTACGTCCTGATTTTTGCTGAAATCATACATTTTTAAAAAAATATAATGATTTAAGCTTTAAGAGGTCCCATTTGAAGTAATTAATTTAAGAGAGTTAAATCAAAGGCTCTTAGATAAAAATTTATTTGATAGAACCTCTCTACTTCTAAATCATACTTGAAATGGAGCCTCCTTTGCATCTATCAAATGTTGATAAAAAACCAATTTTACATTAGCTTTTGGGGGGTCAAATTAATTCATTTAAAAGTTTTTTTTAAAAAGTATTTAGTCCTTATTATAAGCTTTCCAAATAGTATAAATTTTAATATATTTAATTTTATTAATATATTTTTATATTATTTCTTATGAATGTAGGTTTTTCACCGAACATGAACTTTTTTGTTCAATGCATTGGAAAAAATAGTAAACTAATTCAAAAAAATTCTGAAAAATATCTATGCACTAGGTATTGGTGTTTTCTTTCTAACAAAAAAAAGAAAACTGAATTTTGATATATGTAGAACAAGTTATGTGTTCAAACGTACACCTATATCCAAATTATAATTATTCAAACTTCCAAACTTAATAAAATAAAAAATATTTTCTACATATCGCTATCAAACCAAGTGCATGCCTTGGATATTGATGTTACAAACCAAAATTCAAAAGAATTAAGTTTTTATCATTTATAGAAAAAAAATTATGCATTTTGGGATACACATCACTCTTAAAAAATGTTGTTTGCTGTAAACAACTACTTTTTGAGGGAGATGGAAAAATCAATAAAATTTTATTCAAAAAAATTTGCAAAAAATATATTTAGAATATGCAAACAAGATGTTAAAAATCACTATTTTATATCATCTTCAAATTCTTAATGATTTAAAAGTTATAGGTGTCAGAAAGTGAAGGTTTTTTTCAAAATATTCATCTAAGTGTCAAAGTTAGTCAAAAAGTGGGAACCAGTATTGTGAGTTCACCCATGAGTATATTGACAAATTTGATCCTAGAAGTGATGAAGGAATATTTCTTGGTTATTCATCTAAGAGAAAAGTATATAGATGTTTTAATAATAGATTGCAGAAAATCATTGAGAGTGCAAATATGAAGATTGATGAACAATTTAGAAGGTCTATAGATTCTGAATCGACAGTTGAGATAATCATAAATGAACCTACTATAAGCACACCGGTACAAAATATTGATCCAGTCACATTGGCATCATCTGAAAATTCCACAGTGACTGAAGAATATCAGCAAGTGAAAATACCCCAGTATGTAAGATTGAATCACTGTGAAATTAGATAATTGGGAACAAGTATCAAGGAGTTATGACTAGAGGAATACTAGCAAATGAAAAGGTATGTCTTATTTCTCAAATTGAACCAGCATCAATTAAAAAGGCATGTGAAGATAAACACTAGATTAAAGCCATGGAAGATGAATTAGTACAAATTGAAAAGAATAATGCATGGACATTAGTTCCCTGACCTAAAGACAAAATGTAATTGGAACTAAATGGGTATTCAGAAATAAACTTAATGAAGATGGTAAGGCAATAAAAAATAAAGCAAGATTAGTGTGTAAGGGTTATTCACAAAAAGAAGGAATTGATTAAAATGAAACCTTTGCAATGGTAGCTAGAATTGAGGGAGTTGGATTATTCTTAGCTTTTGCAGCACACAAGAACTATAAAGTATATCAAATGGATGTTAAATGTGCATTTCTGAATGGTGATCTAGAAGAAGAAGTTTACATTGGACAACCTGATGGATTTTCTTTGACAGATGACAAGGATATGGTTTGCAGGTTAAGGAAAGCTTTATATGGATTGAAGCAAGCTCCTAGAGCTTGGTATGCTAGATTGGACAAATATCTTTTGAAGATTGGTTTTACTAAAGGTAATGCTGACAACAATCTATATTACAAAGTGACTAATGATGACATATTGACCATCATTGAAGTTTTTGTTGATGATATAATCTTTGGAGGAAAAGATGGATTGTGTAAAGACTTTTCTAATAAGATACAATAATAATTTGAAATGTCTATGATTGGAGAAATAAAATTCTTTTTAGTATTGCAGATCTCATAGACTGATAAAGGTATATTCATAAATCAATCAAAGTACTTGAAGGAATTACTAAAGAAATTTGGCATGGAAAACTCTAAACTAGTCTGCACACCTATGCCTACAACTGATAAACTATCATTGAAGGATGAATCAACACCTGTTAATCCGACTAGGTACAAGTCCATGATAGGAAGTTTACTGTATTTGACACAAACAAGACCTGATATTATAAATGTAGTATGTATTGTTTCAATATTTTAGAGTAATCCTAAAGAAAATCATGAATCAACAGTGAAAAGGATTTTCTAATATCTACAAGGAACTATAAATCTTGGTTTATGGTATCCTAGAGATGAAAACTTTTGATTTATGTGCATACACTGATGCAAATTAGGTAGGAGATGTAGATGACAAAAAAAGCACCATTGAGCAAGAAACAAAGTTGTACATCTTTATCAACAGCAGAACCAGAATATGTTGTAGCAGCAACTAATTGTACACAAGTATTATGGATCAAGCAAATGTTGAAGGACATAAAGGTAAAATCTAAGGAACCTATAATCATTTATTGTGATAATATGGCAACAATTTATATATCAAAGAATCTAGCATTTCACTCAGAAACTAAACATGTTTCTATCAAATTAATTTTTTTGAAAGAGAATGCTGAAGTAAAAAAAGTAAAATTGGTTTATGCAAATACTAAAGAGAAGATTGCACATATCTTTACTAAACCTTTCCCTAAAGAAACTTTTGAATAGTTTAGGGAGCAACTTGGAGTTATACCCTCACCGGTAAAGACTTAGACAGTTGATAATTGTCATCAACCGGCAAAATTAACAAAGAAATCTTTTTTTCCGGCTTTGATCAGGAGAGCTACTTCTTAGGGGGAGTAGTTGGATAAATTGATAAGTTGGCATTTTGTGATAAGTTCTTTCAACTGATTGTATTTGGTTTTGTATTGCTTTGGCGTTTGATGTCAAATGGGGAGAGATATCTATGGAAAAACACTTTATCTTTTGGGGAGAGATTATTCCTAGGGGGAGAGATATTATGTATTTTGATTTCTAGTTAATGATCTCTTTGGGAGATTGTTGGTTTTTGGTTTTTGGCACTTATGTTTTGGCATTTTTGATGGTTTTACCATCTTGTGTTGCCATCAATGCCAAAGGGGGAGATTGTTGGTATTTTGGATATGTTGATATGGTTTTTTCGTTGATGTCAACACTTGTCAACACTTGAGAAACACTTGGAGATCTTTGGTTATGTTCACCGGCATGATCAGTGACTTATGCACATTCACCGGTATCTGGTTCACCAGCAGGTTATATTTTTCACCTACACTTGGAATGACTTGGAGATTACTTGGTTATGTCAAAGACATCATTTGGACACTTGGTTTTGGTGATTTTTTCATTGGTCTATTTGGGTTTCCATATTTGCTGTTACCGACAAATAGGTCTAGGTTATGGACCAACAAGCATATCTATTCTAGATCTGCACGACATGTCATGAAGATGATTTATCATTATGGTAAATGCATTGAACTAACATCATGCATCACATATTGATTCATTTGTAATTGATTTTATTGTAATATCTTAGTGAGCAAACCTACTCATTTGGTCTTAGGTTTTGGTATATATGTAAGATCTCATTTATGAGATTATGTAGCAGAGTGTGGAAAAAGGATTTTACTAAGGTATATGCGAATATAAGCAGAGCTATACACACAGACATCATTCAAGATTGAAGGAAGGCTTAAAGAAGGCAAATCAGAGCTTAGCCGGTACTAAATCTAGCATATGAAGATCTTATTTTAAGCAGTACATTATCATTGGATTTAACCATCCAATTGTAGTCTGTGTGACTCCCATTTTGTGATTGAGCAGTGAGCTCTAAGCAATTGGCCTTCCTGTATGTGCAAACTCCATATTGTAAACACATACTATCTACAGTAGTATCATCTGATTGTGGGTAAGGTTTCCCACTATGGCTTTTCCCCTTAGAGGGTTTCCACATACAAATAACTATGTTATGTGTTGTGTATGTTATTTGTCTTTCTGTTTCATGCATTAAAATTTACTGGCACTGCAATTAAGTGTTAAACTGTCTACCGGCATTAAAGTTTGGTTTACTAACATTAAGCATTAAGTTTGGTTAAGTTTGTTTTGGTTTGTATTTATTGGACAACTGATTCACTCCCCCTCCTCTTAGTTGCATCTGGGACCTAACAATTTCAACCTCCTGCTAGGAGCTCTACCCTGTTAGGAGTAACCTTGCTAAAGGATTTAAACCCAAATTAATGAGCCACCCAGTTAAAGGATTTACAAGATTAGGCATATTAGGACCTACCTGGTTAAGGCATTTTAATGCTACTGCAGCTATTAGGAAACAACAGATAAATGATCTGATCAATGCAATCTTTGCTTGCTAGTACAAATCCATTTCAGCTCCAATCTTCTTCACACATGTAAACATCTCAATCCGGTTCGGCACACTCTCCTTCTCTGATCACTGACATAATAAACCTTCTAAAACTTTACCTAAATAGACTTTACAATTAGGTCGGTTATATAACCATAACTTATAATGAATGTACATTATAGATCATATAAGATCATTATAAATCATTACAATTCATTATACAAATCATTACAACAAATTTCAAGACAATTGCAGTTGTTGAATGATCATAACTCATCATGGCATATCGATCTGATGAGAAGTCAAACCCTTAACACATTCTGCTTAGCACTTAACTGCTTCCTAAGAAATTCAATCCTTTTACGCACTTAAATGCAATCTTATCATCAACCATGGTTTCTGACACATCACCACTAAGTAATGAACATGATAAGATTCACCGTCAAACTATAAAACATCACCAGTCAAAGATCTTGTTACCAGTTCTCAAACCCTAGCTAAATATACAACAATCAATTATAAACATGACTCCCGGTTCTCCAAACATGATGTGGTTCCACTCATAGACTCAATACAATTTCATAAGCACATATTACAAGCAACAACACCTAACTCAACTCGGATCTCTCCCACAATCATCACCTTCATTGTTCCTGCTTACCGGTTCACTATCATCTTAGCAAATATACTATTACCAATTAGTCTAGATAACTTAAATAACTTAGATGATATACCAAAACATAAACAAACATGGTTGCCATCAATGACAACATAAATAACTGATCATCATATCACAATTATATCATAACCAACAATCCATCAATATATCATCACCAACAGTCCTTTATCGGTACATCATCATCTCAATCAGTTATGCCAATATGCAAACACACACTCCTAGGGAAAAACTACAATTTGCATTTACGCAAACACTAACTAATTTCCTATGGAAACACAGAGAGAGGTTAAAGGATTGACTTATTGGTTTGTTGAATGCAATTAGTTGTTGTTGAAACACTAGGAGTTCTCTTGATTGCTTTTAGTTCACTTTTAGCCACTCTGTGCTCACTTTTTGATTGCAAGGTGAATGATTATGTTTTGAATTCTGCCTTTATTGCCTACAAAAGGGTTGCCATTAATTTATACATGAATTCTTTGACAGGTTGGTGGCTCCAAGGTTCAAATTCCACCATTGACTTGCAAATGAATAGTTGAGATTACACTTTGACATCCTTGACCGTTGACATGACATCTTCCAAATTATTTCTGACTCATCACCTTTGATATTGCATGGATCTCTAAAGTTCAAAGTTTGATGAAATTTTACCATTGTTTTCAATAGATTTTCCCTCCTGTGGGCTGGTAGGGTCTCTAGTTTTACTTATTTGATTACCCTACAACATCACCTTTTCACTCCCCATAATGTTTTGGGATAGCAGGGTTTCAATGCTTTTCCATGTTGTTGTAATCCCACAAAGTCACTTCTATATTGCTATTAGGTTATAGGATAATAGAGCCCTACTACTTCTACTTACTTCATTATGCTGTAGGATGTTTTCCTTTGTGTATTTCATCTTCTAGATAGAACAAAAACCACTCATACACTTGTCCCGTTGCCTCGCATCATCTTTCACAAGCCACTTTCACCTGAGTAGGGTGACTCTCTCCTTTTTTCTTAATCATTCCCTGCTAGGTTGCAAGATTTAACTCATCGTATCTGCTCATTAAGAAAGGCCACCCCTTTTTAATTTTGCTCCTGCTTCCTTCCTTGTGGGGTGGCAGGGACCACTATTCTCTTTTGTCCTGCTAGCCCCTAGAAAAATTATCCTCTTATCATTACCCCATGGGGTGACAAGGTTGTTATCTTTCATTCACCTTGTTGTCCCACTTTGCATCATGTGTTGTCTTTGCATCATGCAGGCTAAGTCTTTCTTCACTTCCCAAGTGTTTCTTGCTATCCCCTAGGAAGTACTATCTTCTTTTTGTTGTGCTCATCTTCTTTGGTAGGACAACCTCCTCTTTTGGTTGTGCACGATAGCAAGGAAGGCCTTTTCCTTTATGCCTGCTAGCCTATTACACTATGCATCTTGTGTTTCCGTTGGTGCAAGATGACAGGGTAGTGTTTTAATATTAACCACCACTACTCCGCAACATTCTCTTCTGGATTCAAAACCCCCATGGGGAAATAATTTGTAGCATCTTAAGCTACCTCCCACCATTGCGCCGAGTTCCTTACTATATCTTCTTTGTCAATAAACTCTGTGCCTTGGCCATAGGGGCTTCACTTAGTGAACCTAGGTTATAGTACGTGCATTCATGCCATACTAAAGAATCCTCCTATTTTCAAAAAATATTGCCCTCTACTCCTTTTTTGTCACCCTCTACCAATACACAGCCTGAATTAAAAGCCCAATATTTTCACCAAATATTGTATTTTTCATAGAGAATTAAAAACCCCCTTTTTTCATGGATAGGCAATATATTACACCTTCATATTTGGGATATTAAATCCCCAAATATAAGTGCACGTGATATAATATTGACTAGCTAGTGAAGCCCCAATGGCCTTGGCTCTGAAAATATGCTCCTTCACGCGAGACGAAAGGGTGGTATTTCAACACAAACCCCACCAGCCTACAAGATTTTTCCTCTTCTATTTTGTTTCTGCGGGGTAGTAGGGTGACCATATTTCTTTTCTACTTTGAGCTTGTTGTCCCACATGGCTAGAAATAAGACTTTGAGACCCCTGGAGGGCAAACTTTGCAAGTAGCACATGCTTGACCCAATTATCTTGCAGCATCTAAAAAATACTCAAGTTGACACTCAAGTGGAATATTTCTACACATGGTCATAAGTCATGGGTGATGGGTTCATGGCTTCTAGGATCATTAGGGGACTTAATACTTAAGATCTAGGACCACAATCAGGGATATAAAATTAAAACATCCGACGAGGCAACTGGTCAAATAGATCAGACCTAGGACACAGGGCTTTTAATTAAATGTTGTAAAACCCTCATAACAACAACTTAAAATGTTGCAACCCACTACAAGAGGTCAATGATAAATTAAAACAAAACAAGGGTTTTTTTGCAATGGGGTAAACCCACAACAGTGGGTTAAACTTTTTTGCCAGCTTTGAAACTACAATATTCATTTTTAGAAAAAACTTCACATTCGGACACCTATTACTACTAAATCATAAGGAATTTGTAGATGATGTGAAACCATAAGGAATTTGTAGATGATGTGAACTAGTGATTTGTGGCATTTTGTATGTAGATTCTATTTATTTATTTTTAATTTTTTTTTGGGATCAAGTTGTTTCCATTTCTGTATCTCTCTCAAAAATTAGTTATTTACAAACAACAAGATTTTGAAAGAGTGATACTCATTTGGTATGTGGTAACCTTTTTTTTTTAAATAGATATAAATGTGATTATTTTGAATTTAGTTTTGTAACATCCATATCTAATGTTTGCAATTGGTTTCATAACATTATCTTCAATATTTCATATTTTATTAAGATTTGAAGTCGAGTTAACTATAATTTTGACTTATGTTCATTTGGTGGCTCATAACTTGTTGAGTATGTATCGAAATTCCTTTTTTTTAATGGAAAGAGGACTTCCATGCCTATTACATAGATATTTTTAGAATTTTTTTTCAATTTTTTACTATTTTTCCATGAGTGTTGAACTCAGAAGTTGATGTTTTGTGTGGAACCTATGTTTAGTTAATCTAAAAAAATAATAATAAAATCAATATATATATATTAAAATAATAATAATTGGAAAGCTTGCTTCGATTTCTAGTATCATGCTTTTGAGTTTGTCAAAATTCATCCATTTGAGCCCCCTATTTGAGCTTTGAAAGCCATAAATTTGCACAAACTAAGAGAGTTTAGGGGGAGAGATCTCTAACATGGAGTTTCGATAAAACATATATTCTATGGAAAGGGGTTTAGTCAAACTCGCTTTCTATCAAACCCCCTTGATACAAATTTTGTGTTGAATATATTTTTGGATTTGATCGAAAGGGGCCTTCGATAAAACGTGGGTAAAATTGAGTTTTGGACAAAAGAGCCAATTTCTTTCATCCAAAAGAGTGTAACCCACTATTGTGGGTTCGCTCAACAGGGTTAGTAAAAACTAAAACCCTTGTTAATATCATGATAAAACCCTACCCAGGAGCTTAGCAGAAAACAAAAGCAGAGGCAGAGGTAAAAACTTTTGCCACTCCTAACAAGGTCTTCTAACGATAACCCTAGTAACGTTGGTATTGGTGGGGTAGGGTGTAATTGCTTTGGTCTTGTTTAGTTTATATTTTCCATTTACAAAGGTTTTCATACAAATAATTACATAGAGGATCTTGCCATTTTGTCTACCATGGATAGAGGTTGTGTTATTGGCTAGAAAAGAATTATTTGGCAATTTGATTCACATGTGAAGTTGACTTTACTCAATGAACAACAGTTTGATGATGTTACGTGGCACTTAGCCCTAGCTATTAGATGGATTTTATAGTTGTGCAAGTCTTTGGAATCTATTACTTTTTTTCACAATCCTAGAGAATGGAATAGAGCAGCGAACTGCTTGGCTAAATAGGCTTTTGATTGTAGGGAAGGTTGGAATATTGTGGATAAGGGACAATTATCTTTGGATTTGTCTCACATGTTAGAGAATTTAGTTGTTTCAAATAGTGGTGTTTAATGTTCTATTCTTTGTTGGACTTTTGGCCCTTCTTGCTGAGTACTTTTCTTTGTGTTGAATACATTTTTATTCCTGTTAATTAAAAAAAAACGTATAAATAAATACAAATATAAAAATATAAAAATATAAGAAAAAACCACTTTAGAAAGTAAATAGAGATGAGACTAAATCATAGGGAAGATAAATCCAAAAGACAAATTTTATGAATGAATACCCCTCAACAACCTCCAATAAAAAATTCACTATTATACATCTCGATTTGCTTCATTCGCTTCATTCGCTTAACAGTCGTTGTCGAGCCACTCGTTAATATTATCACGCAATTGTGATGGATGATTTTGTAGTATTCTCCTCCCTTGTGGTCCCTATGTTGCAAGAAAACTAACCTCTCGCGCCGCACAGTGCGTAAGCCTGTCCAAATTTCTTCTCCGTTTCATATTGTGCACAAAGGCAATACACTCCAGAACAAAAGAATCAAAAATAAATAACACACTGAGCTGATGTCTCAGTAAGTAGCAATGGTTTTAATATTGACGTGTCTTGTGCTGAGCCAATTCCATTACTCCTTTACAATTGTCTATTCAAGATAATCATGTCGAAATGGGTGTATTGCATGAGCATTCTGGCCACCTATGAGGCTATATGACAGACCATGCTATCGACCTTGGCTATGACATAATCACAAGCACCTCCCCTTAATGTTTAGACATCTCATTCTATTTGTTAATATTATGATATGGATATTTTGTGTACTGAACTCTTGACATTCCTTTTGTAATACTTTTCATTTTACTTATGGTTTCATGATTTAGGTTAGTCTTTATGTGCAGATAATTGGTTGTTTTACTGTGTTTTAAGGTTCATGTTGATTTAATTTATATACGAAAAATGTATTATGAATATTAAAATATATGTTATCTAAAGTATTTAATCGATCTTATTAATTTAATGTAATCTTATATTGATTATTTGATCAGTAGTCTAAGAGAAATTTTGTATATGATTGCATGTAATAAATGATAAAAAACTTTAATAAGTTAAATATAGGATATTATTTTTTTAATATTCATTATTATAATGATTAGGTCATATTATTGAGTTTAGATATTGTTCTATACTGTTTACTATAGTCTTTCACTTCAAAAGATCTTTTGCAACATTATTGATACTTTTGTATCTTTTGCCTTTGTATCCAAGTTTTCTCATGAGCTTGAACCAAGAATAGATTTCTTTGAATGGTAGCCTAGGAGAAAGTGACAATTTAATAAATGCATCACATTCAAAACTAGATTAATATAAACATCAATCATTTTCTTTATGTACCCTAATACTTTTTTAATCATATATGGATTTATTCATGTACAAATATGGGATAACATATTCTTAAGAATCCATAGAATATTTACTTCACATGACAATGCAATATCTTTGGTTCAAATAAATGGCATAGACCATAGTGATTGAACTAATTGTTTTTGTTAGATAGTTCAAATAATCAGAAGACAATTGAGAGGGTGTCACAGATTACCAGAACCATTAGCAATTTAAACTTTAATACCAAAACCCAAAACATTAATACTGGAATATCAGTTAACCCAATTAAGCATAAACATTAATCACAGAATAAATACCATCCACATGACACCAAGATTTGTATGTCGAAAACCCGGTAAAAGGAAAAACCACGGTGGGAAGCCTACCCACAGTCAGATAATACTTCTGCAGTAAATATGTGAATTACAAATGAGGGGATTGCACTTGCAGGAAGGCCAACAACCTAATGCGTATTGCTCATCACAAAAGGAGCCTCACTGACTACATATAAATATGGACTACAACCCGGAGAAGTGTTAAATTGCAAAAGATAGCATCTCCTATGCCTGAGTATAGTTCTGGTTAAGCTCAATACTGGAGGACTAAATCCTCTTACATAAACCCAATTCGATCTCCAATGATCGGATAAATCCTTTACCTGAATGATATTACATTATTGGGTAAATGCACAAAGTTGGGTTCCAATCCTATGGAAGTCCACGGGTTGGGAAAAGAGCCCGCTAGAAACAGGTGCCCGAGCCATTAAAAAAATGAGCGCCCATTTTTTTCAAATCAAGCACCTGATTTGAAAAGCCCGATTTGAAAAAAATGAGCACCCATTTCTTGTATGTATTTATTTATTTTTTTAAAACCATTTTCAATCATTTTCTCTATTTGAAAAATGGGTAAACATTTTAGAGGAGCATGGGTACCCATTTTTTTCATCCTAGCTAACCCCCAGACCATTTTTTACCTCCTTCTAGGTATGTAGTTTTATTTTTTATATTCTGTTTTATTTTTTATATTTTGTTTTATTTATTTTTATTATTTTTCATAAACAAATGTTAATTTATTGTTATTTTTTAATTTTAGTGTTTTAAAGTTTGAAAAATGTTTTTTATTTTATTTTATTTCATGTTTAAAATAGTATTTAGTTTTTAAATATTGCAAAAAACATGAATAGTACAAACTGTAGGAAAAAAACAAAAAACAAAAACATAAACGGACAATAAACATTAGACACAAAAAAAAGACAATAAACCCTAAACAGAAAAACAAACACTAAACCCTAAATAGAAAAAACAAACAATAAACCCTAGAAAATAAATGAATAAAAAACCCTAAAAAATTAACAAACAATAAACCTTGGATGAAAATCAATAATAAACCCCCCTTTTCTCTCTCATACACACGTACATGTTACCATCTTTGTCATTACGCTCTCTCTCTCTCTCTCTCTCTCTCTCTCTCTCTCAATCTCTCATTATCCCCTCTCTCTCTCTCAGACACACATTACCCCCCCTCTCTCTCTCTCTCTCACACACACACACACATTACCCCCCTCTCTCTCTTTCACGCATTACCCTCTCTCTATCATTACCTACTCTCTATCTCTCAAATTATCTATTCTCTCTCTAACTCGTATCTCAAATTATCTACTCTCCCTCTCTCTCTCTCTCTCTCTATTTTAATCATGCATAAAAGTTTGAATGTTTCAATTTATATTTCTAAATGTTGTATTTAATTATAGGATTCTTTTGTAAAAGTTAGATGGTTAATTTATGTTTAAATTGAACTTTAAAATGATAATGAATATGAATGTGTTTTTTTGTTTGTGTGAAAAATAGGGTTCTTAAATTTGATAATACTCTAACTATCACTATTAATCCTCACTACTTCCTAACGGAGCCCAATCTCTAAAGATATACTATATATTTACAAACATGATAACATGTCATATACTTTGACTTAATAATGAAAAGAGAAACCACAACCTATCACCTACTCATCCAACTAATTGCACCACCACATAGACTAAATACATAGTCAATGTTAGACTTCCTAATGTCAACATCCCATATCCAATTTGAGTTTGCAATTCCCTATATTTTTAATAACATGTGGAACAATCCTACTACTAAACTTTCTTCTTTCCAAACTTTGCGCTTTGAAGCATGGTTGTTGAAGACATGGATGTTTCTTCTTTTAGGTTATTCCATGAATCACCAATCATTTTAGTGATCTCCCTATCCTTGCCAAGATGCAATGCTTTCAATTGTTTATACTACTCAGCAAAGAAAAAATTGTAGCCATTCCTATTTTGCTTTGAAAACATGGTTGTTGAAAGCATTTTTTCTAAATTTGAGTCATTGAGATGCTAGATATTAAATTCCAACCTAGAGGTAGTATGTCCATAAAGTTCAAAGGCTACCAAAGTGATAGATTTCCACTAAATGTTAGCTCTTATTGAAGTAACATTAAGTGTTGTTAAAGTGTCATAAAAAGCTGTCAAAGATTGAACTTGTCATCAAAGTGATATTATTGGTGAAGTATCCCAATTGTTTCTAAAATGACAGTATTATACTAAATTTCAACTACTCCTAAAATCCACCTTCTACCAATGTCGCAATGTGCATCTAAAGATGTTTTTGAACTTAAAAAATATTACACTAAATGTAAAATTATGCCTCAATGAGAAATAGATTGTCATGTGGAAAGAATCTCTATATTTAATCATCCATGTATCCTCAAATATATGCATTCCAGATATATAACAATTATATCACTATTGTCATCCTAATAATTTATTGAATCTAAATCATCATTTAATTCATTCTTGTAATATTTTTCTTGCATTCATTTTTATGTGGATTTGCTTGACATAATTATAAACCTTAACATAGGATTTATTGAGAGACTTAGATCTCACTTTGGATTTGGAGCTTTGTCCTTTTTCTTATTTTTTCTCTTTGCTTTATCCTTTTATCTTCCTCTAATAACCAATGCCTCCTTTAAAAAAAAGAGAGTTTTTTTTTGTTTTAACTCCTCCAAGAGTAGAGAACCTACTATTTATTAAAGCTTCAACTTAGTGTAGTACTACTAGTTGCGATCACTAAATCATCCCATGATTCTAGCAAAGAACACAAAAAAGTAGTACATGTATTGACAAGTTAATAGATATAACTTATGAATTTAATGAGTTTAGTTAAAAGCAAAAGAGATTAGTTGAATTGATTCCTGTCAAGTTGAAAATATAAAGTGGTAGCCTAATTGACGATAATGGTTAAATATTGCAAGGGTACTAAATTGTAATTCCATGGAAGTTACCTTCTTTGAAAAGATGAACTACACGACGCTACCATTACACTACTATTAGAAGCCTCTCATGACAAGATGGTCAACTATTGTGGATCCCGAAGTACAACTATCATAGGTATTATATTCATCCATCTCTCTATAACAAACATACAAATGCACCAATATGGCCCAAAATGCCAACTAAAAAAAATCTTAATCGAGAATGAGCCCTCAGTGGAGTCTAGAGGAGATGATTATTCATTATCTAAATCAGTGGAGTCATTTTATTCATTATCTATTCTCTCTCTCTCATGATTATTTTTATGATTTTGATGGAGCTTATACTAATGCATCTTTAGATGTTAAAAAATATTGTTTGAGTTGGATGGGCATTATGATGTTTTATTTTGTATAATATTTCTTATACTTTCATTTAAGTGGATAATATTTCTTAAATGATTCTTATTACTAAAATAGACGCACCTATTAATAATATTATCCATCTATGTGAGTTTCCTTTTTTTATATTTAAGCTGGTAAATTATATTTAATTATAAGTTTTGTTTGGAAGGTGAAATGTAAATTAAATAGTAATTGTAAATTTTCATGTTTGTATATATATGCAGATTATTTTCATAGACTGGATGAGTTTGAGATAGCTGAGCTATTAGGTCTAGTGCCACCTCCACCTCCACCTCCACCTCCACCCGATCAGTTGAGGCAGACCATTAGGAGGAATATTTATTCTTTGATTAGAGATATCCATAGCATTAGACATGAGCCTCATCCACCTCTTCAGTTGTCATGCCTTGGAGATAGTATGCAAGGGATTGTACCATCTTTACAGGCTTTAGATAGAGCGCTGGATAGCTATCGTAGTTGGCGAGAGGGATTGCGTGCATTTTACGCTGATGGCCTAACATACAAAACAAGTCAATGAATTAAAAATAACAAAAATGGATTTGAAACAATATTTTGTGAACCCTAAGACGGGTGAAGAGATAGATCTGAAGAAGCCACAGATCTCAATTCAATGGTGTAGGTACCCAGGCATAGCTAGATAGTTTTGGGAGTGGTTGTGGATGGTCTTTGACTATCCACCACACTCCAATCATGAGGTCCTGATGTATTTTTTGAAAAAATTATGGGCCGAATTTGAATTGGGTAAAAAGTCCAATTACTTTGATATTAGATCATTTCAGGGGGTCAGGAAAGGCATGCCCCAAGATAGGCCGGGAGCCAAATTGAGTGACAGGGTTAGAAACCATGTGTTCAATGAACCCTTGGTTCCTCTTCCTGCACTAGTTGTTTCAGCACCTACCCATCATCGAGCAGTGGATTCTGCTCTTGGTTCATTGAGTGCCCTGTCGGGCAATTTGGTATAGTAGTTGCACGAGATGAGGGCTGCCCCCAGCTTAGAACATGTTTGCATGAGCTACGGGAATGTATGTATGGGTCCATAGAGTGAGGCTATCCCTAGAGGAGATGGTGATTTTGATGATGTTGATGCTTCCCATGGTGGTTATGATGATGCCGAGGAGGATGCACATGCTGATGTCGTCTCTTCATATGTTGATCTCCTTTGGGCAGAAGATGATCAGTCTATAGAGGTACAAATTTATTTATATAATTTATAGTGCAATAGTAAATTCCTTATATATACACGTATGAATCATAACATGAGTCAATTTTTTCTGAATAGAGGTTGGATCATACCACATCATTGAGGAACCGACATCATGTTACCTTGATACCTAGAGATGTTGGTGCCCCATTTATGGTATGCACTTTCATCTAGATAAATTGTATTGATATGTACATTTAAAATAAATAATAAATTTTTTAATGTAATGATGTGTATGATATGTTTATTCAATTTTGTAGGGTGCTTCGTGTAGCACCGAGTTGGGTATTTCTTCACCTGACCCATGGACCACTGAGGCTCAGCCTCATATACCACTAGTATGTTTTTCATCCTTTAATTTGAAGTGTTTATATGCTTACTAATTTATGTACAACTTTGATTCATGTTCATTATTTTTCACAATTGTAGGCTTCTGGATTGTTGATGGTGCATCGCATGTATGCCTTCACCCATCAGTTACTTTTTCTGCATCACATGTATGTTTTTCTACGATAAACTTGTAGTCTATATATATACTTTATAATTTATGTATATAGACAAGTTTGATTCATGCTTTATATATGTTGTTTAGGTCGATACCACTACCAGTATTGGTATGGTTATGGGATTGAGCCAGATGCAACCGTCGATATTGTCATTTGTAGTGATGATTATAAAAATTATTTCTAATTTGTTTACACTATGTACTTAGCTTTTATAGGGATTATCAAAATTGATGTACAACATTTTTTTTGCAAGACTTGACTACAACCACTTTTCTTGTTCATGATAGTGGACCTCCACATACCAGTGAGGGCATTGTAGAGCACAGTCGTATGGTAATTTATTTTAAATTTTAAGTATTTAATTACTTTATAAGTGAATTATACAAGTAATACGTTCTCATGTTAAATCTTTTTCTCATGTAAAATATTTTAATAATGTACAGGAGGGTGGAGACACTGATACTGTACACACATAGGATGGTGCATCTCAGGACCATGTGCAGCAGGATGATTCATCTCAGCCACCTTCACGTGGAATGAAGAGGACTGCAGATGAAATGCATGCGAGTTATTAGATTATATATTTTAGATCATGTCATATTATTGTATTATGGACTTTTTATGATGACACTTGTTATGTTATCCTAGGACTTGTTATTATGTGATTATATATAGGACTTGCTGTTATGTGATTATATATAGGACTTTTTACTATGTCATTTCATTGCTATTATGATATCAGGTCATCTTATGTGATTTGGCGCACTTTAGTGATTATATATGTGATGTTGTTTTGTTATTATATTATTTGGGCTTGTTTTAATGTCATTTCCTTATTATTATTTTTTCAAGACTTGTTATTATGTCATCAAGAATTATTATGTGATTATATATAGGACTTTTTACTATGTCATTTCATTTCTATTATGATATCAGGTCTTGTTATGTGATTTGGCACCCTCTAGTGATTATATATATGTGATGTTGTTTTATGATTTGGTGCCCTCTAGTGATTATATGTGATCTATTTATGACTTTATATTTTAACATTGTGATTGATCATCTTATAGTGCAACAATTTATAATTAAATAAAATAATTATCCCAATTTACAATAACATCATATTCTTAAAATAATAAAAAAATCAACAACTTACAATTAATCTATGAAGAGATTACGATAAACTAAATATATCATTAAAAATTTGAATGATTGTAACACAATTACAATTTGCACAAAATAACATTAAGAAGAAGATAACTAATACAATGTTGTTTATGAAACCAAAATTGTATCAAATGTAGACAAATACAATCATAATGGGACAAAGAAAAACAATTATCATGATTAAATATAAAAGAGTTCACACAAGTAGCACAAACTTACATGCATATAAATTTGATTCAACCTAATGTACCATCTGCATCCTCTCTCTTCTACAATGCGTCTATGATTGCCTCATGCTCTTCTACTGAAAGTGTCCACAATACCTTATTAGTAGGTCTACCTTTGTATCTTTCTAATTTGATGTTTGTTGCCACCTCCAAATGAGAATAGTGTATAATCTTCTTGTCTGAGTGGTAGTCTTCATAAGCTGGTAAGCCATTCCTTCTTGTAAAGTATTTACGTAGCCATGTGCCAACTACCACAACAAACCCAACTAGATACTGAAAACCATCATCATCTACTTGATCACATATCAACTTTTTCCTAGGTTTTACACATCTAGCTAGCCAATACTCAACCTCTTCATCATTATCCTCAGGTGCAACAACAACATACACATGTCCTAGAAAACAAATTTAAGTACATGTAGAAATAAAACTTGTTAGAATTTATAATTCAAATACAATCATAAATTATATGACAATACATAAAAATATATAATTTAAAGTTATAAACAAGAAATTGAATTAAATTACCAGGTTGTATGAGGTCTAAAACACGATCATAATCTTTTGATGCAAATGCATGATCTGGGTCTTCATTTCTTCTAACATCTTGATAGTGTGTCTCACTAGTTGTTAAGGATTTGTGTTGCCATTCTTCGACCCATTTCGTATTCTTGCATTCTTCCCATTCACCTGCAACAAAAAACTAACAAAAACATGCAAGCTCTTTAGTCCATATAGTCCAAGTGTTAGAATTAAAACTCTTAAATGAATGCCATCTAGTTGACCCATTGATTGTATCAAAATCATATCTTGGAAGGATATTCTCCTCTTTAACTAGCTAGAAGAAACGTCTAATTGTAGAGTTCTGACATGATCCTGTGGATAAAGTTGCACTACACCAATCCACAATTGCACTTGCATTTTTAAATTTAGCCTTTTCCTCGAAATTGAGTTTCTCTCTGCAAAGGGCTCTCTTAACACATGCACTGACACCATCATGTTCTCCTTTCCTATGTCCAACCTCAAAAAAACTCCACATGTGTTCGATATTAGTTTTCTTATGAATCCTACTCAACCAATAAAACATTCTAGTATTCTTGAATTGCCCTGTGCAATTAGTAGACCATATTAGATGTTGTGTCATCTGAATTTCTCTCTCCATCAAATTCTAAAAAAAGGTCTTGAAGTAATGCGAGGCAAACTCAGATGAGTGTAATTTATTATCACTCATATAGAAATGGTACTCTCTCAAAATTTTGTGATCCTCTTCTGTACTATCTGGTGCATGCCTATAGACAATATGGACAAAAATCGATACTTGCACTGAATTGTAATTGTGATTGGACCTCATCTTGTGGTGCAAGTGTGTAGTTCTCTACAAAGTAAACAACCGAAAGTATACTACCAATAGGAAATGTATCCTTATATATTCAAAACTGACCATCGAGCCATCTAGCATTTTGAGTGTGTGTAACATATTTAGGTACAATGTTACTCTTAAATTCATTCATAAATGCATGAACACTAACTTTTTCAGTGATTAGATCACATCGTCTTCCAACCTTTCCATCCTTTAGTGGATACTCAACATTTTAAAATCCTTTAACATCAACTAATTGTTTTCCAAAATCATTTGAAAGATTTTCATGCAAACATTCATCCAACAATGCAAAATTGCCACATATATCACATACACCAGAAACACATGCATTGAAAAGAAAAATTTTCTCATTTGGTGGTTTGCAAAATAAAGTTGATATAAAATCCTTTATAGTTTTAGGTGGTATATTTATACCACATTCTTGGAACATTTCGTTACTATGCATGGTAACATGTATATATCAAAATACATCATAATGGTAGTGAAATTGAACATGAGTTTTGCAACAACATGTGACTCTTTCCTTGTTAATTTGAACATACCAAGGTTTACACTTTTCAAAAGACCTTTGACAAATGCTAATAGTCAACACCTTATCATCCAAATTTTTTTTGTACAATTCAGTTTGAGTAATGTCCAATAGGTGTTTTGGATGTGGATCATGAATTTTTTACCCAACTCTTAATTTAAGAATATCTCTAACATTAGGTGATACTCTCGTATTATCATGCCAGAATTTTTCGATCAAATTTTTTTCTTCACCAATAAGTTTCATATCAGAACTTGGTAGTCTACCACTAAAAGTCCAGAATTTGTTTGCTGGATCACTTTCAAAATTAACTCTTCTTTTTACAGCTCTTGATAGAGTTTTACGATGAATATTAAGATATCCACTTATGGTACTCATCATTCTTTTATTAGAAGTTGTTTGGCTTACTAAAGTTGTTGTTATTGCCCGTCGTATCACATTTTTGTCTTTAGAATGACTTTTCTTTCCGATTGTATCAAAGGTGCTAGCAACACTCGATACAACTTGTTTTAAAGACTCATCCTTCTTCTTGGGTTTGACATAAAAGCCTCACTTCTTCATCAATTTTCGCATTTTAGTCATTTTAATTAGTTCTACCATTAATTGACATTGAAACCCAAATTTATTATTATAAAAAAAATGTCTAAACAATCTATTTGCATGTGTCCTAATCTATCTCCATGAAACCAAGCTAGGAAAGGTTGTGTATTACATCACTTATAATTTCAAAATTTTCATTCGTTTGATTATCATTCAAACATGTTTCATTTTTAATTGGTGTTTCCATGTCTACATACACATTATTGGTTTTAGTTGCAGGTGGATTTTCAATTTTATTTAGGGTTTCAAATTCAATTTCAACTTCAGTTTCAAGTTGAGATGTAGTTTCATTTGGGGTTTCAATTTGGATTTCAATTTCATTTTCAACTTGAGTTCTAATTTCATTTGGGGTTTCATTTTCAATTAGTGTTTGATTTAATAAGTAACCAGCTTCTACTAAATCACCAATTTCTTCATGAGAAAAAACATAGAGCTGAGAAGACATACATTATCCAATAATGGATTAGAAGATGCACCTGAATTAAATGGTTCTATTGTGTTTCCTTTGCCAGCATTTATGGTCTCCTTGATGTTCTCCTCTTCTAAGATGATTGTGGAACTTGAAGCTCCTTGTCTCATTCTTGATCTTCTCTCTTGTTCATGTATTACCTCCTTCTCCCTAATTGCTGCAATCTCCTCAGTTGTCAGAACCTTCCTTTGCCTCTTCCTACATTGATTTGATCCCATGGCTGCACCAAATTTTGATTCGAATCGATCTCCTTACCAAATCGACAATAAGACAAAAAAAGAGAATGACTAATCAAAACATTGTCTTTGTAGATCGTACTTGTCAGGCAATGATTGAAAAATAATTGAATCTTTGGGATTTGTGCTTGTGGGCCAGATTATGGCCCAATGGATCTTTTCAAAAATGGGTGCCTATTTTATAATCGGGTGCCCATTTTTAAAAACGGGTGCCTATTTCGCTTTCAATGGTACAAAGCAAAACGGGCCCCCGTTTGTTAAAATTAGGGGTGGGAAACAACCCTTAGCATTGTTTTTTGTTTCAGGATAGGCTTGGTCCCACCAAGCCTATGCTTGGACCTCCAAAAAAAATGACTAAGGTAAAATGACATCAGATTTCTACCTTGGCCTAATTTTTTGAGGGCCTTTCTCATTGAATTTTTTGATGAAATAAAAACTCATTAGATTTTTTAGCGTCCTAATTTCAGAAATGTAAATTTCATAGTGATAAGATTATTTTTACTATTTTTGTATTATTTATTAATCAAAAGTTGAACCTAAACCTAAAATACCAAGGTTCACTAAACCTTTAATAACTTTTTGGTTTTTAGGATTTTAGAAAAATAAATTATATGGCATCGATCTACATACAATTCTTTTGAATATTAAAAAAAAATTAAATTGAAAAATATGAAAATTTCATCAAATTATGGTGGTCATACACCCGATGTTTTGAAAATATACTTTATTGTCAGTTAAAAATTAATAAAAAAAAATATATTCAATAAAAAAATGAGAAAAATTATTCTCATCAATTTTTGGTGTCTTAGGTATCGTTTCCCAGAAGGATTTGCAAAAATTAATTTATTTGCATCCAAAAAAGGTGGTCATACACATGTGGTATGGTCCTGAAACAAGCATTTTGAAAAACTGGTTTTTAAACATGCCTAGTAAAAAGTGATTTATACCATTTAGGTATTAAAATAAATTACATATTTGAAAAGAAGACTCTGAGCACTACATTTTCTATTACTAAAGTTTTTCAAGATTCAATCTCTAAGTGCATCAAATTTTGACATCAATCGATAGAAAATTTGAAAAATAGAGAAAACACTTCCACTTTTTGCCCAAAAGTGGGACTCAACTTCTTACAGCCACCCTATTGACACATTAAATTCTTTGACCATGACCTTTGACATAACTATGATGATCTACAATGAGATCTTACATCTATATATACAAACCCTCGACCATAAACAATCAGGTCGACCACCAGACAATAAACCAATTACATAATTACAAATCATGTCGGCCTTAGACCAAACAAATAATATCCAACACATAAGACATCCTGAAAATACATCGATAGGTCCAATCCACACGTAACATTAAAGCCAATCCATGACCTAGATCAACTAGGACCCAATATAGGTCCATACACTACAACAATGATCTCCATCTGCCAAGTCTTGAACATGATCACCAACAACATCTTGAAAGTCCATTAGAAGATGCACCAACACCACTTATGCAATTAATCAAAGATATTCATCAAAATCTCTACTGGTGAAACCCTTGTTGGAACCAGAAACAAAGCTTCTAAACAAATAGGATAGCATGCGATCGCCAGACCAAAACCAACTGACCAAATATGAGCATGAGTATCATGAACAACCCAATTCTATCACCAAACTATACTGGAGCCTACCGGATCATGCCAAATCCAAATCAACCAAAAACTAGCCAACCTACTAGGACCAGAAGGGTGCCGATAAATTATCCAAATAGCTAGTGTTGGCATCAATGACAAAACATCAATGAAACACATAATCAATTCCACAAAAAATGGCCAACAATCTCCCCCTTTGGGATTGATTACAACACTAGATGTGAAAAACATCTAAGTACCAATAAATGCCAAACAAGTCTCCCCAAAATGGAAGACAGCCAACAATGTCCCATATACAACTCTGAAATAAAGATGAAACTCCCCATGTAAATAATATCTCTGTAAAGTTCTGATTTTCTCCCTTATCAATTATCAATAATCTCTCCCCCTTTCTTTTTCTTTCTTTTTCTTTTTCACATCAATATCAGTCCCACTTTGACATCAATGCCATAAATCTGACAAAAATATCAAAGCAAAAACATAAACCATTGAATCACAAAGCTAACTACTCCCCCTGAGCAGTAGCATCCCACATAAGTGTTGGAATGAATAGTATCTATGATAGTGCATGTTGGACTGATGCCAAACTGCATCAATCAAGTGTCTACCGCAGGGGAAAAAACTCCCAATCTATCTTTCAGGTACTCAAATGATTCCTTGGGCAAAGGTTTGGTGAAAATATCTACAATATGTTCTTTAGTGTTCACACACATCAGTCTAACTTCATTTGCTTCCACCTTTTCCTTCAAAAATTTATACTTTATAGATATTTGCTTTGTTTTAGAATCAAATACTAGATTCTTTGATATATCAATAGCATCATAGTTATCACAGTGAATAACTACTGCTGCAGCACAATCTACCTTTATATCCTTCAACATTTGCTTCATCCATAAAAATTGTGTATAGTTAGTAGCAACAACAACATACTCAGCTTCATCAATAGATAAAGAAGTACATGGTTGTTTCTTGTTGATCCATGAAACCAACTTCTTTCCAAGAAAGAAAGCTCCACTGGAAGTTCTTTTCGAATCATCAACATCTCTAGCCCAATCGACATCTGTATATGCACGTAAAGTAAAGTATACCATAAACCATATTCCGATGTACCTTGTAAGTATCTAAAAATCCTTTTCACTGCAATCTCATGATTTTCTCTAGGATTACTCTAAAATCTTGAAACAATACAAACATCATTCATAATGTGAGGCCTAGTCTGAGTCAAATAAAGAAGACCTCCAATCTAAGATTTGTATCTTGTAGGATTTACTAGTGCAGAAACATCTTTCTTATCAATTTCTCACTTATAACCATAGGAGTACTTATTGTAGAATTCTCTGATACAGCCTAAGTAACTGGTTCAACACTCTATTCTGGTAAAGGTGCTACCAGTTCAAATATAATCATTTCCACTACCGGTTCTTTCTCATAAACTCTTATTTGACTTCTATTTAGCTCATCTACTTGACATTAGAACTCTCCACAATTATCTGCAATCTCTTGTTATAACATCTATATGCTTTTATTTCATTAAAATAACCAAGAAATATGCCTTCATCACATCCAAGATCAAATTTCCTGATGATATCATCTCTCCTGATATAACATTTACTACCCAAAATTCTGAAATACTTTATGATATGTATATTATGAAACCATAATTCATAAGGTGTCTTACCAGTTTCTCCTTTCATATGTACTCTGTTGAATGTGTAAACTGCTGTGCTCACTGCTTATCTCTAGTAGATATGAGGTAGAATAGTTTCCATCATCATTTTTCTAGTAGCATCCAAGATAGTTATGTTCTTCATCTCCACAACTCCATTGTGCTGAGATGTCTGGGGAGCAGAAAATTGTCTTCTTATACCATGCTTCTCACAAAAGTTACTAAACTCATCGGATGTGAATTCTCCACCATGATCTGGCCTAAAACATTTAATCATCAATCCTATCTCAGTTTCCACTTTAGCCTTAAGTATTTTAAACTTTTCAAATGGTTAAGATTTTTCTTTTACATAAGTAACCCACATCATTCTAGAATTAATCCTCAATGATTACCATGAAATATCTATCACCATGAAAACTTTTAACTTTAGAAGGGCCACATAAATCAGTATAAATAAGATCAAGAACATCATTTGATTTATCTTGTATGCTTCTAAAAGAGGTTCTGACCTATTTACCCATTTGACATTCTTTACATATCGGATTATAGGGCTTCATAATCTTAGGTATATCCCTAACTGCCTTAGTTGAACTGATCTTCACAATGTAATCAAAATTAACATGAAATAACCTTTTATGCCATAGCCAACTCTCATCAATCTGTGTAATCAAACATGTCTTCTCATCGGAGTTCAAATGAAATATATTACCTTTTGTCTATGTATCGGTTGCAATCTCCAATCCAAATATGTTAATGATTTTGCATTTTACATCCTTGAACTACAATTGAAATCCCTTATCTACCAATTGTCCTACACTCAAAAGATTATACCTCAAGCCTTCAACATAATAAACATTGTCAATATTGTTCTTATCATCCAATGATATAGTTCATTTTTCTTTGATCATACATACTTTATCATCTCCAAATGTAACTAGACTGTCATCAATTTCTTACAAAGACAAAAACTTCCCTTTGTCTCCAGTCATATGATGTGAACAACTATTCTTAATTACCCATTCATCTTTGTCTTCAATTTTAGCAGGAAGAGCCTTCTCTTTAGGTATATTATCATCCAGTGTTGGATCATCTTCCTTGATAGCCAGGACCACCCATTCCTTCCCATTGCGAGAACCACTACCTGAGTCTTCTATCAGTTCATCATCAGAATTAGTAATGCCTTCCTCATCCGCTATGTAGCATGATTTGTCTCTATTTTTCCTATACTTATACTTGTTCTGATATCTAGGGTTAATTTTAAATGATCTTCTAACTCTTTCTTCAAATCTTGAATTTCTTTCAGGACATCTAGATGCAAAATGACCAATCTTATTACAAACAAAAAATTTATAAAGTGTTTTTACTTCATACTTACTTCCTACTAGTTCTTTAGGTACTCTTCTAGCAAATAGTGCCTCAGGCTTCCCAAACTCATCATCTTCTCTTTTTATATCTTCTAATTCCTTTGCATACAAATCTTTCCAGTCTTACTTACCGGTTGTAGATGTAGATGCATGAAAAGTAGGTTTAGACTTCACAACTCTAGAATGTCCAAATTCTTCAAGCTCAAAAGCAGATAGTTTCCCAACCAAAGTATCTATGTTGATAAATGTATTAGCCATTGTTCTCAACTCATTAATACTAGTAGCACTCATTTTGTAAGCCAGTGGTAGGGCTCTCAAAACTTTAGAAAAAATTTCATGTTCGCTCAGAGTTCCACCACAACATTGAATTCCCATAACAATCTTATTTACCCTTTCCATGAATGCAGTAATCCTTTCATCTTCTTCCATCTTCAGGTTTTCATATCTCACCTGGTAACCATCAAGTTTAGAAATCTTCACTATAGGGTCACCTGATAGCTCTGATACCAATTGATAGTTCTAATACTTAATGTAACTACAGATCCAATAGCCAAAAAGATGAAGAGGGGGAGTGAATCATACAAACTTAATCTTCCATAAAAATAATAGATTCAACCTCGGTAACATATACTTCAATAATATAATGAAAACTACTAAACATGCAAACTCAAAAGCATATAAACATCATAACACTCATAGCACCATATTTAACGTGGAAATCCAAATAGGGAAAAACCACTGTGGGATTTTGGACCCACTAAGAAATATACTCTTCTAGAGTATGCTCAGTTAAAAGCAAATCCTGTTAAAGATTACAAACACATTGCTAGATGTGAACCGGTTAAGGGATTTCCCTCAGATCTATTAGGATCTTCAATTTGTTAGAAGTGACCTTGTTAAAGGATTTCAAACACTCAATCAGAATGTCACCTTGCTAGAGGGTTTTACAAATAAGACTGTTAAGTCCACTCAGTTAAGAGATTTTCTATCACTTCACTAAATAACAGTAATAAAAATCTATCTGCAACTTCACATCTAAAATGCTAAAACAAATTCTTATTTGTTCAATACAATATAGACATAGAACTAATCTTGTCCATTTGCTGGGCTCTATACTCTATTATTCAAAACAGGTCGTCAAGCTTCTGTGTTTGATAATCACTATGGAGCATCCTTGTGCATACACTTGCCCACATACATTGTTTATCAACAGTTCCCTATTTATAAACAGTTAGCCAATCGCTTAATTTCCTTGATCACATTTCCCACAATCAATCATAGCCATCAGATCTTCAAACTTTGTCCAGGTTCAATGTATCCTTCAATCTGAAAATGTTTTACGCCATCTTGGAACTTACATATATTTTCTTGGAACTTGTGCTAGGGTATTGCGGTTCAATCTAAGCTGTAGATCTTCCTGCCGATTTTCCTTTGCCATAGATTCTTTAACAAACTTCATTCATGGCATACCAATCATTTAATCATAGCCAACTCATCAGCTTCCTTCATTAAATAATGCATGTAATCATTTAATGCATTCTATTATTACTCGGTTGCAACTCGGTAAATATTAAACTTCACTCGGTAGACATTTTGCCTTCATTAACCGATAGCGATAACCTTAGGGTTTACCGACTAGGTTCTTTGCTCGGTAACATAGTATAGTATTAACCTTTCAATTAATAATATATGTAGGATATCAAAACAATCTAATCATCATGATCTCATCATTGTCTAACTCGGTAATAGTTGCCCATTGAATAACTTATTTCTTCCCTTATTCATCATATTCTTTCTATGTCTTTTATTGACATCTTTATACTCATCAAATCATACTTCTCAAGATATGGCAATATCATACTAAATTAGAAAAAAAAAATCTTGACATCAATGACAAAATAATAATATTACGATAGTAAACATCCTTAATCAGTTATATCCATAATCATCAACAACCTTCTCAATATCCTTATTGAAATGCCAACAATCTCTCCTTGTTTGTTATAATGCCAAAAGCCAACAATCTCCCCCTTTGTCATTGATGGAAAAACCAATTGATTTGACCTAATTGATTCGGATTGCTGTGAGATTCTGAAATGCTAAAATACTCTCCTTCTGTCATCAGAATTCTCCCCCATACATTAGTCTTTCCCTCTTCTTCTAAGTCTTTTTTTTTTCAGTCTTCTCCAGTCTTCTCCCCCTTTGACAACAATGCCAAAAAGTAAAGAACTAAAACATAATTTCTTCATGTATGAAGTGATTTCCTACTATTATGTATCAACTTAGTCTTGGTCAGAGCATTTATGTCTTCAATTCCTATTCCCTGTATTATTTCCTGTACACCTTTAGAAAACCTCCTAAAGTGTGTAAATCAGCATCAACTCTAAAAAGATATTCGGTAGAGTCATCGAATTGATGCTTTCACTGAACTCGGTTAGTGAGTAGAAGATAGGGGTAGGACACCTAACTTACTTCTGAGATACTCAAAAGTGTCCCTTAGCAGTGGGTTGGTGAAGATATCTACTATTTATTCCTTTGTGCTAACATACTCCAACGCCACTTTCTTCGCTTGAGCTTCTTCTCTAAGATAATGATATTTGATAGAGATGTGCTTTGTCTTAGAGTGCATAATAGGATTCTTTGAAATGTTAATGGCACTAGTATTGTCATAGATTATAGTTACTGGCTTGGTAACTATCTCATTTATACCTTCCAACAGTTGTTTGATCCATGCTATGTTGGTACAATTCAATGCTGCAGCAACATATTCAGCTTCTGCTGTTGACTGTGAAACACATCCTTGTTTCTTGCTAAGCCAACTCACTAGTCTTTCTCCTAAAAATAAATCTCCTCCACTTGTGCTTTTTCTATCATCAATGTTACCTGCCCAATCAGCATCAGTATAAACTTTTAAATCAAAATCATTTCTTTTCTAATAAATTAAGCCATAATCCTCAGTGCCTTTCAAGTATTTGAAAATTCTCTTGATTGTTGTCATGTGTGTTTCCTTAGGATCTGCAGAGAATCTTGCAACTATACCTACTACATGTGGTATGTCTGGCCTGCTATGAATAACATATTGTAGCTTTCCAATCATGGATCGGTAAAGTGTCTCATCAACAGATGTAGATTCATCATTCTTTGATAATTTATAGCTGGTAGTCATAGGAGTACTTACTGGTTTCAAATCCTCCATTCCAAATTTCTTCATGATTTCCTTTATGTACTTGGATTGAGCAATGAAAATCTCATCGTCTAAGATCAGCATTCCATTTTCATCATTCTTCATGTAAGTATTGTTGTTTTCACTTGTTCTTATTAAACCAATCTTGATTAAATAAGAGTGCAATCTTTCACACAATGCTCTAGGTGCTTGTTTCAGACCATATAAAGCTTTGTTCAATTTACATACCTGATCTTTATTATTGTCTTTAGCAAATCCTTCAAGTTGTTCAATAAAAACTTCTTCTAATATTCCATTCAGAAATGTAGATTTGACATCCATCTGGTATACCTTGAAATTCTTGTAAGAAGCATATGCCAACAATGTTCTTACTCCAATTCTTGCTACAGGTGCAAAGTCTCACCATAACCAATTCCTTCTTTCTTGGGCATAACCTTTGCAAACTAGTCTTGCTTTATTTCGAATGACCTCTCCTTTTTCATTCAACTTGTTTCTGAAAATCCACTTTGTACCGATTACATTTTTGTCCTTCGGTCTTGGGACTAGTTTTCATGTGTCATTTTTCTTGATTTGATCAATCTCTTGTGTCATAACATTTATCCAATCTTCACTGTTAAATGCCTCTTTCACTATTCTTGGTTCAAATTTAGATATCAGACATGTGTTCTGTCTCAGTTTGTTCCTTGTCATCACTAGATCATCCTTATCTCCTATAATCTGACTTGGTGTATGATGTCTTCTGACATATTTGGCTAATACAGGCTCGGTAGGCTCTGTATGATCTTCTTCATCACTTGATAACTGGATATTCTCTTCATTTCCTTCAACAGTTCTCTCGGTAAAAATTTTTGGTTGAGCATAGACAAATTTATCATAATCTTCTGGTTCTTTGGAGTTTCCTTCATCATTTCTTTATGCAAATTCATCAATTTTCACATTTGCACTTTCTACTATTTTGTTAGATGATTTGATCAGACATTTAAATGCTTTACTTCTAGAAGAATAACCAAGAAATGTTCCTTCTTCACTTTTCTGATCAAACTTGCCATTTCTATCATCCTTGTGTACATAGCATCTACTTCCAAATATTTTAAAATAACTTACATTAGGTTTCTTGTCATACCATATTTCATATGGTGTCTTCAAAGTACATTTCTTCAGTTGTACTTGGTTCAGGGTGTAAACTGCAGTGCTTATTGCTTCTCTCCAAAATGTTTGTGGCACTCTCTTTTCAATCATCAAGGTTCTGCCACAATCCACAATAGATCTATTTCTTCTCGCAGCAATTCCATTTTGTTGTGGAGTTCTTGCTGTAGAGACTTGTCTTTTTATACCATGATCATTGCAAAATAAGTTGAACTCATCATATGTGAATTCTCCTCCTCTATCGGATCTAAGACATTTTAGTTGTCTTCCTGTTTCATTTTCAACTCTTTCCTTGTACCATTTAAACATTTGAAAAGCTTCTAATTTTTGTTTTAAAAACATTACTTACATCATCCTTGAGTAATCATCCAAAAATAATATGAAATATTTATCACCATAATAACTTTAAACTTTCATAGGACCATAAAGATTAGTGTGCACAAGATCTAAAATTCCCTTAGAAGTGTAAGACTTACTTGTAAAGCTTGATCTTGTCACTTTACCCATCTGGCATCCTCGGCACATATCATTCTCAGGTTTTTCAAGACTCAATAGACCTCCTACTTGGTGCTTCTTGCTTATTTTGATCAGATTATCAAAATTTACATGACAAAACCTTTTATGCCATAACCAAGTATCATCTATCTTTGCATACAAACATTTATTCCGAGTTGAGTCAAGGTGAAATGTGTTACCTTTTTTTGTGTCCCGGTAGTAGCTAACTTTCCATGCTTGTCATGAACTTTGACAGTTCCTTGCTGAAATTCTATTTGGTATCCTATATTGTTTAGCTGTGCTACACTCAACAAATTGTATTTCAAACCTTCAACCCAATAAACATCATTACATCTTGCATTATCAAGAAGTGTTATGGATCCTTTACCTCTTATCGGACATGGTGCATCATTACCAAATCTTACATAGCCTCCATCATAGTATTCTAACATAACAAACTTGTGTTTATCACCTGTCATGTGATGTGAGCATCCACTATCTATGATCTAAGAATCATTAGTATTTATGTGAGATATAAGGGCTTTTTCTTCATACCTTTCTTCATCTGATCCATCTTTGATAGCCACATAAACTACTTCCTCTGTATTAGTTTCATCTGATTTATCATCATTGGATCCTCATCGGCTATTAAGCATGACTTTCTATCTCTTCTTTTGAAGTCTCGGTGTCCTCTGTAATGATAATCTTTATGTCTATCATCTTGGTAATCTCTCTTTTCAATAGAGTCTTTGTCAGGATAGTTAGAAGCCATATGTCCTATCTTATCACAATTGAAACATTTCAAAGGTAGTTTTCCTTTATACTTACCTTTGCCTCTCAATAGCCTTCTAGCTAATAGTGCTTCAAACTCTTCTTGCTTTCTAATTTCCTCATACAGTTTGTGTACTTCCTCCATGTTCTTTCGAAATCTTTCACTTGCTCCACTGTGATCCGTTTTAGTGTACTTACTCATTCTATCATTGTAATCATTAGATTCACCAATATGAAAAGAACTAAATGTAGATTCAACTTTATTTACCGATGACCCACTGTTATCAAAGTTACTTAACTTAAATGCATGTACCTTACCAATAGTAGAATCTAAAGAAACTAACCTATTAGGTACAGACCTTAATTCATTGATTGTAGAGACTTTGATTGCATAAGCTAGTAGAAGGGTTCTTAACAACTTACTTGTTATATCCTTTTCTTCAATAGTTCCACCTGCTCCTTTGATTTGATTGATAATCTCCTTTAGTCTTGTACTATACTGGGTTATGTTCTCACCTTCATTCATCCTCATAGATTCAAGTTGTCCTCTTAGACTATCCACTTTTTCTCTTTGAACATGTTCATCTCCACCATACACTGATATGAGCTTATCCCACATAGCCTCTACATCATTCCAGCCTTCTAGATCATTAAACTCTAAATCGGTCAATGCAGATGTTATTTCAATCATTGCTTGAATATGTTCTTTCTTTGCTTTTATCTCTTCCATAGTCAATGGATAGGTGCTCGGTGTGATGAAATCATTCTCCAGATAATATACAACATATTCTCCAACTCCTGATAGGTGCAGCTTCATCCTTTTCTGCCATGTATAGAAACATGACTTGTTTAGCTTCGATGCATCCCTCTTATACATCTCTAGATCTTTTCCTCAAGTACCTTTAAACTTTTTCTTTCAGAGTCCAAAGCTCTGATACCAATTGATAGCTCTGATACCAATTGATAGTTCAGATACTTAATGTAAGTACAGATCCAATAGCCAACAAGATGAGAGGGGGGGTAAATCATACAAACTTAATCTTCCATAAAAACAATAGATTTAACCTCAGTAACATATACTTCAGTAATATAATCAAAACTGTTAAACATGCAAACTCAAAAGCATATAAACATCATAACACTCATAACACCAGATTTAATGTGGAAACCCAAATAGGGAAAAACCACTGTGGGATTTTGGACCCACTAAGAAATATACTCTTCTAGAGTATGCTCGGTTAAAAGCAAATCCTGTTAAAGATTACAAACACTTTGTTAGAAGTGACCTTGTTAAAGGATTTCAAACTCTCAATCAGAATGTCACCTTGCTAGAGGGTTTTACAAATAAGACTATTAAGTCCACTCGGTTAAGAGATTTTTTGTCACTTCACTAAATAACAGGAATTAAAATCTATCTGCAACTTCACATCTAAAATGCTAAAGTAGATTCTTATTTGCTCAATACAATATAGACATAGAACTAATCTTTTCCATCTGCTAGGCTTTATACTCTGTTATTCAAAATAGGTCTTCAAGTTTTTGTGCTTAGTAATCGCTATGTAGCATCCTTGTGCATACACTTGCCCGCATACATTTTTTTATCAATAGTTCCCTATTTATAAACAATTACCCAACCGCTTAATCTTCTTGATCATATTTCCCATGATCAATCATAGCCATTAGATCTTCAAAATTTGTTGAGGTTCAATGTATCCTTTGATCTGAAAATGTTTTACCCCATCTTGGAACTTGCATATATTTCTTGGAACTTGTGCTAGGGTATTGTGGTTCAATCTAAGCTGTAGATCTTCCTGCCGATTTTCCTTTGCCATAGATACTTTAACAAACTTCATTCATGGCATACCAATCATTTAATCATAGCCAGCTCATCAGCTTCCTTCATTAAATAATGCATGTAATCATTTAATGCATTTTGTTATTACTCAATTGCAACTCGGTAAATACTAAACTTCACTCGGTAGACATTCTACCTTCATTAATCGATAGCAATAACCTTAGGGTTTATCGATTAGGTTCTCTACTCGGTAACATAGTATAGTATTAACCTTTCAATTAATAACATATGTAGGATATCAAAACAATCTAATCATCGTGATCTCATCATTGTCTAACTCGGTAATAGTTGCCCATTGAATAACTTATTTCTCCCCTTATTCGTCATATTCTTTCTGTGTCTTTTACCGACATCTTTATACTCATCAAATCATACTGCTTAAGTTATGGCAACATCATACTGAATTAGAAAATCAATTTCTTGACATCAATGACAAAATAATAATATTAAGAGAGTAAACATCCTTAATCAGTTATATCCATAATCATCAACAACCTTCTCAATATCCTTATTGAAATGCCAACATCACCTTCATTAAGGGTCTCCAATTTATCCCATATAGCCTTTCCAGATGATTTGTCAGTTAATCCAATTATTTGCTGATAAGAAAGTGCACACAAGAGGGCTTCTGTTACTCTACAATCATTCTCAAGCTCCTTTTTTAGGTTAGCCGAAGGAGGATTGCTAGATCCCAGATTATAGGGTGTGACACCATTCTGTGTGATCTCCCAAATCTACTTGCCAAGGCATCTCAGATGAGTTTCCATCTGAATCTTCCATACTGTATAATTTGTTCTATCAAGCCTCAGAATATCCCATCGAAAGATAGCTCGAGAAGACCTGGATGAACTTGAATTTTTAGTTGCCATAGGATCTTCCTCAAATGGTTAAGATTTCTATAGAGAGGACCAAAGCTCTGATACCAATTGTTAGACAGTTCAAATAACCAAAAGATAACTAATAGGGGGGTGAATCAGTTGTCACATATTACCGAATCCATTAGCAATTTAAACTTTAATACCGGAACCCAAAACATTAATACTGGAATATTTGTTAAACCAATTAAGCATAAACATTAACCATAGAATAAATACCATCCACATGACACCAAGATTTGTATGTGGAAAACCCAGTAAAGGGAAACACCATGGTTGGAAGCCTACCCATAGTCAGATATTGCTTTTGCAGTAAGTATGTGAATTAGAATTGAGGGGCCTACACTTGCAGGAAGGCCAACATCCTAGAGCGCACTTCTCATCACAAAAGGAGCCTCACTGACTAAATATAAATCAAGACTACAATCCGGAGAAGTGTTGAACTACAAAAGATAGCATCTCTTATGCCCGAGTACAGTTCCAGTTAAGCTCAATATCGAAGGACTAAATCCTCTTACATAAACCCATTTCAATCTCCAATAATCGACCAACTCCTCTTCCTGAATGATATTACATTATTCACACATTACATTCCATGACCATGGCCTCTAACATAACCATGATGATCTACAATGAAATCTTACATCTATATATACAAACCCTCAACCATAAACAATCAGGTCAGCCACCAGTTAGTAAACTCGGCTTTTAAACAAACAAGATAGCATTTGATCACCAAACCAAAACCAACTGACCAAATATGAGCATGTGTATCATGAAAAAGACAATTCCACAACCAAACTATACTGGAGCCTACAGGATCATGTCGGATCCAAATCAACCAGAAACTACTCAACCTATTGGGACTAGAAGGGTGCCAGTAAAACATCCAAATAGCTAGTGTTGGCATCAATGACAAAACATCAATACAACACATAATCAATTCCACCAAATGTCCAACAGTTTTTACAATAACATATTTTTGTAGCCACTAGTAAAGGGGTCACTATAGAGAAGAGACACTTGTAGTAAAGGTGGTTACTTGCAACCATAGGACATATGTAACAACTTATAAAAATAAGGCATCATAGTACAAGAAAAGGTAAACATACCAATTAGAGATTGCTAAATGAGAGATGGGCACTATATAAATATAAATGAAAAAGTAAATAAGTGGGTGTAGTTGTAGGGGAATCATCATATTGTAGGAGAACATGCAGATGTTATTTCAAAGTGATAGTGATGTTACAAGGAAGAAATGATAATATAGGTCCACATGTAGTAAAGGTGTAGGATATGTTTTCTTTGGTGATGAGTAAAAGGGATATAAAATTGAGGAAAGTCAATATTTTGCTTTTAGAATGAAGCATTCTTATCCATATATTTAGAAGACGTTAACTAGTACGATTCCATAACAACAAATATGTGATATAAGATGTTGATTGTTGACATCAATGTAGAGAAAATAATTTAGTTCTCTAGAGCTTTAGTTGTTTCTTCAATGAATAAAAAATGTATGGAGTTGTTTACATTGATTTGAGGTGAACAAATCAGTTAATAAAGAGTCCAAATAGTAGTAGAAGATTTGAGGGTTCAATTAGCACACATGACAAGGAATCAAGATGGTGGCAATGTAGGTTGTGATAGAAATGATGTGTCATTTTCAAAATTGAAATGGAAAAGAATAGGTGAAATTTTTTCAAGGTAAATTAATTACCTAGTGTAACATCCTAAAATTGCGACACTTGCAATTTCGACTGCATTTGGATCTTCATGATGGCGATGCAACACGGAACCTGAATGGAGACCCCGAAACCTGTTTATGACACCGAAAACTGCATTTTTCTGCACCTTGGCATGATCCCTCCTTGCACCCTGCTGTCCTGGGAGGTGGGACCATGGCGCCCAGCACCCTGGTCCTTCAGGACTAGGACACCCAGCACCCTGGTCCCCCAGGACCATGGCGCCCAACGCCCTGGTCCTTGGCCCTATTTTGGGCCTGGTCTCTTTTGGGCCTCGGGTCTTTATGTTTGCAATTCGAGAAATAATGTTTCCTGGTCGGCCTAAGGTCAGAAAAATTAGTCTATCAACCCTAATTGACAAGTATATAAACTACATTTCCTCTCCCATTTTGAGGAGGAGGGACATATGTGTACAAGAGGCGGAAGCGCTAGGCAAACATTCAAACATTCAAGCATTCAAGCATTCCTTCAAGCAATTGAGCATTCTAAGTCTCCATTCAAGGCTGAGTGTTGCATTCAAGACAAGGATTCAACCATTGAAGAGGAGATCACTTACAACATACAACATACAACAACATTTACACCTTCGCATGTAGGAATACAAACATTCTTACAATAAGGTATCAGTACTTTATTACATTACAAACATTTACATTTATAGCATTCTCATTTCTTGGTTAATTCCAAAACTGGGGTTTGACCTAAAGGCAAACCCCTAATCCCTAACCCCCCAATCATCTCTTTTTTGTGTGTAGGTTGCAGGTACACGGCTGTAATTGAAGATCTGGAATCCTTGTGCAGAGACGAACAGATCCCCCTTTGTTTCGCGGATTTTTCGGAGGACCATGTGCACACCGGGTGCCATCGTCCCGTCAACTTTCACTCAATTTTGTAGGACAGCACCGTCTCAACATTTTATTGCTAATTCCAGGTCCGCAGCTTCATCCTATATTCCTATCTCTATTTATAAGTGAATCTTTCTCACTTTACATGCATTCCTAGCTCAATCCTTCTATCTACATTCTTTACAAAAGAGGGTAGCCTTGCTGTCACAACCCTTGAAACTCATTTAGAATCCAATCTTGCATTGTGTGGGATTGGATCTTGTGGGTTTCAACCCCTCTTTTGAATGTAAAGTCTCCCCTAAGTGAAAACCGTCAATCTTAGTGACCTCCTTTCTCCTTGGAGTTGGGGAGGGGAGAACAACTAGGGTTCGATCACTTTTTCTGCTTTACATTTTGGTGAACCTGACGTGAACATCCTTTTTGATTATTCATGGTTAGATCTGAAAATTGGATTCCTTAATTACATTTCCATGTTTGATCTTTTGCAAATTTTAGAGGTTAATTGCATGAAAACCCTAAATTTTCTTTTTTTTGAGCTTGCGAAATGTCTAAATGTTAATGCTTGTTTCAGTTCTACCCTTCTATTGCAAATTATCAATTCATATTTGTGCTTTAATTCTAAAAATTAAGTGGTTAAGTGTCAAAACCCTAATTTTTAAAACCCTCTTGATTCAACCTTTGACCGACAATTTCACTGATCAAAACATCTCCAAATCAGCTGTAACTTTGGATTCCACAACCAAATCATAATATCTTTCATCCCTGAAAATTTGGAAAAAAGTTGCAAGGACTGTGTGCACCCCGAGCGCCATTGTCCCCGACATTTTTTCTGAAATTTCGGGAGCTAGATCTTACTGTATTTTTTTACTAAAATTCAGAATCTTGGCTGATTTCATCAATTCTAACACTTTCAAAATTAAAGTCAAAATTGGTCTAGTGATTGCTTGGATTAAGGCTTCTAATCATTCAAAAATTGTTGAAATTGAAATTTTGTGTCAAAATTGTGTTCTTACTGTCCTAAATCTGAAAAGTGTGTCAGCATTCATTCGAAATTTCAGTGCTTTATTCAAATTCTTGCAATTTGTGACTTTTGAAATTAAGTGTTTAATTGCGACAACTTTGATTTCCGCTCTCAAAATCAAATTTTGCATGAAATTGAGTCAACTTTTAAATTTCAAAGCTTGCATTGCTCTTAGTATTCCCTCTAAAATCATAAAATTCAAAATTTCAGTTTCCCTCTCTTTTTCAAAATTCAAATTTTGCATTTTTCAACAATCTTGGTAGGGTTCAATTTTGAGATTGCAACTTTAATTTGGCCTAACTATAGATCATAAAATCCCTCAATTTTTTCAGATTAGCTTTAAAATCATCATAATTTTCATCCCTGAAAATTTCGAAAAAAATTGCGAGGACCGTTCGCCACGGTCCCTGACATTTTTTCTGAAATTTCGAGAGATTGTCGTGATTGCATTTAACAGCCTAAATCTAGGAGATTGGCTGATTTTATTGAAATTTGCTACCTCTAAATTCAAAATTCTCTCCCTCTCTAGTGCATGAGTTTTACAACAATAAGCCCTACTTACACTATTCTCGTTAGACGAAGCCGTAAAATTAAGTCTTTCCAAGGTTTAATTACCAAGGAGATGGAACCTAATTTGAATGGCCTCTTTAATGAGGACATGGGTAATTCCTCTAATCCTCTTAATGATGAAGAAGCTCTCCATGAGGTTTCTGTAGAACAACTTTCAAAATTGGATAACCAATTTGATGATTTTCAACAATGGATGTCTCATGAAAACCCCGATAGTCAAGCTCTTTCATTAATTGAGGGTCTAAAATGTATGGTTCAAAGTGATAAGAATGGAATTGATATTTTGTGTGGTATTGCACACATTGTGGATTCGAATGTGATGCCTATGAAGAGTTGTGCCGAAACTTTAGGTTATACACAACCTCCTACTCAAGTCAATCATTTCATTCCTTTAACAACTTCTATTGCTAGTATACCTACTTTTACATCAAACATAATGACTATTGCAATACAAGACATTCCTCCTATGATCACCAGTCATGGGGGCAATCCTTCCTCTTCAATTAACCCTCTCCCTTCATTCAATCCAACTTCTTCAATCATTCCTTCAATAAGTGTTCCTATTATATCTCCACAAATGAACATGACGCAAGGGGGCAATTCATTTAACCATTCCATTCCTCCTTGTAGTGCTCCTCTTTTCCAATCATCTCCTATGACTAACTATCATAGTGTCCTGCCACCTTACTCTCAATCAATACCTTCTTTCAATAACATAATACCTGCATCACAATCTAACATGTCTACTATGAATTCTTCGACTGAAGCGACCATTAACAATCTTGCACAAACTGTCTCTTCTTTACAGCAACAAATTGCCTCTATGAATCAATCTAAGTTTAGTGTGCCCACATTTGATGTTACGAGCCCACTTTCTCTTGACATTGTTCGAGCTATCCCCCCTAAACATGTTGAAATCCTGCATTTGGAGCTTTATAATGGTAAAGGTGACCCTTTAACACATGTTAAGACTTTTCAAACAATATGTACCGATTTTGCTTATGACCAAAGGTTGCTTGCAAAACTGTTTACTAGGACATTAAGAGATAAAGCCCTACAATGGTATTGCTCGTTGCCTTCTTATTCCATTACTTCTTTCCAACAACTTGCAAATGCTTTCATTCAACAATTTCAAAACAATATAGGTCCTAAAGTTACTTTGATTGATTTAATGCATTGTAAACAAGGTGTTAAAGAAAAAGTGACTGATTTCATTGGTAGATATAAGCATTTGTATGCTCAAATTTCTTTTCCAGTACCTGACAATGATGTTCAAAGAATCTTTATTTCTAATTTACAAAAAGATATTAGAGAAAAACTTTTGTTTTCTGAGTTTACTTCTTTCCAACAGTTGTGTGCAACTCTTCACAATTATCAACTGACTGTGAGTCAAATGGAACAAGCAAATCCTATGGCTCCGAGTGATAAGGATGATAGTAGTCAACAACCATTTGGAAAGTTTAAACCGAATAGAGAGTCCATTAAGTTCAATGAAAACATCATCAACAACAATGTGAATGCAGCATCAGGTGTGCCTCCTATTTCTAAGTTTTTCAAGAAAGAAAGAAAGTTTACTCCTTTGAATGAATCATTGCATAGTATTATGAATAAGTTATTGGAACAAAATGTGCTTACTCTCCCTCCTATAAAGCAAATAGATCCTGCAAAGATTAATTCACCCTATTTTGATAACAAATCTTTTTGTCAATTTCATCGTCAACCTGGGCATGATACTGAAAAATGTTTTGCTTTAAAGGGTAAAATCTAAGATTTGATTGATAATAATACTATCTCTGTTTCTAGTGTGAATGATAAAGGCAACACATCTGTAGCTCCTCCTAACCAAAATCTTAAGATTTTTACTGATCCATTACCTTCTCATACCGCTAATGCGATTAATACTAATGATTCCTCTTTCTCATCTGATGGTCTTGTGTCTATGACTTCGAAGGTGATTAACTTTGTAGAGTAGCAGAAAATTCCTCAAGAACCTTCCATCACATTTGATTCCAATGAAACTATTAGGGCACCTGATGGTCCTTTATATATAGTTGCAAAAGTCAAGAATACACCTTGCCGTGGAGTGCTTATTGATCCTTCTTGCATGGTTAATGTTATTACTGAAGAATTTCTTTTTACTTTGCAATTGAATCAGGTGATCTATGATGAAACAGATGTGGATGTGAAATTATTTGATGCATTTTCTTCTCCTGCAATTAGTTCTATTACATTACCTATTGAAGTTCATAACAAATCCTTTGATGTGAGCTTTGCTATTATTCCTTCATCCGAACAATTTCGTGTGAAGCTAGGCTATCCTTGGCTATCTTCCATGAAAGCTATTGCTTCTCCTATTCATAAGTGTTTGAAATTTCCCCATAATGGTGAAGTTGTTACTGTCAATCATAGTCTCTTTAAACCAGCTGAAAGAACTTCTAGCATTCCTATTGATTATTTTTGGCCTAAACAATTCCAATCTCTTCCACCGCGAAGTGATCATCTTTTCAAATCTTATCAAAAGTGGAAAACAGATATGATCCTATCTCTAAGTGAACCTAGAACACCCAAACTTGATATTCCTATCGTTCTTGAGAAGGAAGTTCTTCCTTTGAAAGATAAAACTAATGTCTTTCCTCAAGAATATTCCCAACCTATTCCTATGGATGTGACTATGTCTATGTCTGATAAACTTTCTACAAGTAGACCTATACCTCCTCGTCATGATGGACTTGGTCTCCTTCCTAAACCAAATATTCCTCCTTTATATGGAGCAGTTCCTCCTCCTTCCTTTTATAAAGAGAAGAGACCTTCCTCTTCTCCTATTATCCAAGCTAAGAGACCACAACCTAAACACCCAAGTGATAAGGATGAGAACATTCCTCCTCCTCAATCTCCTCAACTTCCTACTAAGACTAGACGAAATCGTTCTGTGCGTGAACGTTGATGAAAGCGTCGTCTTAGAGCTCAGGTAGCTGCTTCTCAAACTTTGCAATCCCCCAAAACACCTTCAACAAGCATTATTCCATTTTCTCCAAAATCTCCTAAACATAAGATGCATGATGGTCTTGATCCTGCGCGAGTTAAAGATCCTATTTTTATAAATCTTGATGATGATATAGATGAAAATGTTATTCATGATGAAAATGTTACTTCTCTTTCTTCTGATAGTGAATATGAATTTGTTGATATTGATAACCATTTATCTAACGAATTTTCTAAAGCACTTATCCTAGCTCCTAGACAAGAACAACATGGCTTGGAACATGAACATAGCCCTTGTTTGGATCTTGTGATAGCTCCATCTGCTGTGTTGGATGTTCCTCCTCTAGCGTGTTTCCTTCCTTCTCGAAATATTGATCAGCAAGATCGGGGGGTAGATGACGGGCTAGACTAGTTTCATTAGCATAGCAGATTCTCTCCTCCTCTCTTTTGTTACTTCTTCTATGTGTTATTCTCATTCTTCTATTTGTTGTCCTTAGTGTTGTCTACTTGAGGACGATGCAAAGCATTGAGATCTCTTTTGGTCTCTCTCATGTTGACTCAAAAGACACATGTGCTCCCTTCGTCTAGGTGACCTTCCTTGATTGGGGAATGAAGAACAATTATGCATACATACATATGATATACATGAATTATCATACAACATACTGACCCCAAGGAAAGCAAAGTCACCTCATGATTTGTGTTTTGTGTCTATTATCCTTGGGTTTATCTCACACTTGGGGGCTAAATCTTTGTGATAACGTGCTCCTTTCCCTTCTCATTTCTTATGTGTATCACTACCTTAAAGCAATCACCCCCGTTGAGGCATATGCGATCGCTTTAACGTAGGGGGGCATACACCCCATCAATCCCTTCAGGAATACTTGAAAATTTCTTGGCGAACTTAGCTTTGCCTTGGAAATTTTTGGTATTTCTCTTGCATGACTCATAGTGAGGGAACCTTAATACTGACACTCATGGTTCTCCCTCGTGATCTTCCCTTTTACTTTGTCAATCGAAGTCGTAAGATCCTTAGTCCACTGGGGGCTTGGCATATCTTGCCTCCTTGACATGGTGAAAGTCTTTCAATGTTGTTTCCTTGTACTTTACCGGCAGTATGGGCGTACGCTTATACTCCCGCTAAAGTGGGGGCTAAATGTAATGTCCTAAAATTGTGACACTTGCAATTTTGACTGCATTTGGATCTTCACAATGGCGATGCAACACAAAACCTGAATGGAGACCCCGAAACTTGTTTATGACACCGAAAACTGCATTTTTCTGCACCTTGGCATGATCCCTCCTTGCACCCTGCTGTCTTGGGAGGTGGGACCATGGCGCCCAGTGCCCTTGTCCTTTAGGACTAGGGTGCCCAGTGCCCTGGTCCCCCAAGACCATGGCGCCCAGCGCCCTGGTCCCTGGCCCTATTTTGGGCCCGGTCTCTTTTGGGCCTTGGGTCTTTATGTTTGCAATTCGGGAAATAATGTTTCCTGGTCGGCCTAAGGTCAGAAAAATCAGTCTATCAGCCCTAATTGACAAGTATATAAACTACATTTCCTCTCCCATTTTGAGGAGGAGGGACATATGTGTACAAGAGGCGGAAGCGCTAGGTAAACATTCAAACATTCAAGCATTCAAGCATTCCTTCAAGCAATTGAGCATTCTAAGTCTCCATTCAAGGCTAAGTGTTGCATTCAAGACAATGATTCAACCATTGAAGAGGAGATCACTTACAACATACAACATACAACAACATTTACACCTTCGCATGTAGGAATACAAACATTCTTACAACAAGGTATCAGTACTTTATTACATTACAAACATTTACATTTACAACATTCTCATTTCTTGGTTAATTCCAAAACTGGGGTTTGACCTAAACGCAAACCCCTAATCCCTAACCCCCCAATCGTCATCTCTTTTCTGTGTGTAGGTTGCAGGTACGTGACTGTAATTGAAGATCTGGAATCCTTGTGCAGAGACAAACAGATCCCCCTTCGTTTCGCAGATTTTTCGGAGGATCGTGTGCACGCTGGGCGCCATTGTCCCATCAACTTTTGCTCAAGTTTGCAGGACAGTACCGTCTTGACATTTTACTGCTAATTCCAGGTCCACAGCTTCATCCTATATTCCTATGTCTGTTTATAAGTTAATCTTTCCCACTTTACATGCATTCCTAGCTCAATCCTTCTATCTACATTCTTTACAAAAGAGGGTAGCCTTGCTGTCACAACCCTTGAAACTCATTTAGAATCCAATCTTGCATTGTGTGGGATTGGATCTTGTGGGTTTCAACCCCTCTTTTGAATGTAAAGTCTCCCCTAAGTGAAAACTGTCAATCCTAGTGACCTCCTTTCTCCTTGGAGTTGGGGAGGGGAGAACAACTAGGGTTCGATCGCTTTTTCCGCTTTACACCTAGATATGATAAAGCACAAAATTTAATACCTTTAATATGTAATGTGTGGTAACAAGTATGAGGATATCACATTGCATATACATTAGTGATAGTTCAAATGAGTTTTTTGTTTTTTATTAAGGTAAACAGGTTTTAAAGGGACCTAAAACCCAAAGTTTTACAACCAAAAGATCAGTCACAAAATAGATCAAAACCAATAGCTAACCAGCAGAGGAAACAGGGGTCGAGCCCTCAAAGTCAAAAAAATACAAAAAAAAAAAGCTAAGCACAAAACAAACCCCGCCAACACCCTACTAGAAAGAGTGCACCAATTTCGAGTTCTTCTAGATCATCTCCCGATTTATGTCTTCAAGATCTTCCGTAATGAACCTGGAGGTACCCTAATCCTAATTGTTGCTTGTGGCTATAGTATATGGGCCATTTGTAGTTTGGGAGCCTATACCTTTCACAATCGAATCATGTAATTTCTTGTTTTGATTAGTTTCCAGAGGTGGTATATTGGATACTTTCTTAGTAATGTTCACTAATTTCCTCAAGCTCCCTTTTATTCCTTGCATGCTTGATTCCAGATAACCAATTCTACTATAATAGTCAGTCTTCATAGCCTCCACGTCTTTAGTTAATTTTTGTGTCATCTGGATCCACTTATCAGTTTTACTCGGCTTAGTTTTCAATAAATGTATCAATGATACCCTTGATACCCTCTTTCAACATGTTAATTTCCTTACCAACCCATAGGAAGCAATTCTCTTACCCACTAACAAAATTCTTGATTAGTTTCTCCAGCATTGGGTCAATAGTTGTCATCCCCTATTTTCCTTGTTCAACATTAATAGCGATGTCAAGTTTAATTTCATGTTATTTTCCCTTGTTGTCACTAGACTTCCCTGACTGAGTTTTCCTAGATTTTGGAGGGTTATAATCCCATGGTTTGGCTCCAAGAGTCTTATACTTACTAGCCTCCCATCTAGGATGTTTGTTCCTCCTACCACTACCAGTCCCAGAGGTCATGTGGGTGGGATCCTCCTCTTTAGTTGGATAGTAGTCAAGGTCTTCCAAAATATTAATATCCCACCAATCCATGGCCATTCCGCTCTCCTCTCCCTCCATTTCCGTATCCAACACCACTTGCACCTCAGGGTTGGTGGATGACATTGGGGTTTTGTGATGAATCAATGATGAACAGTTAGTACCAAACTGGTACTGAGAGGGGGGGTGAATTAGTATTGATAAAAACACTTTTTCTTGAACTGGTTTGACTGAAAAACACTGCACTTGATTGGCAAGCAATAACACCAGACTAAACCAAATTACTGCCGATTAAACACAGTAAGAATGTGAAAGACATAAACTAGTAACTCAACTTTACACAAATTCTAACATCTTATCTCCACTTCACCCATATGCATACACTAGTAATACATCAACAAAATTGTAAACACTTACTGGTTCAACATGCTTTACCGCTTGATAGAGAATAGCAAAGCATCACATGAAAAGAATCACATATAACACACATATTTTTCATGTGACCACAATGGGGATGAATACCCACAAGCTGTTGTTTGAACCCTTTTAAAGTTTGCTTTGTTAGGAGCCTAGTCCGGTTAAAGAATTTACAATAGGTTCTTTTAGGAACTGATCGTGGTAGGGATCACCCAGTTAAGGGATGGCTTTAATACCCGGTTAAGGGTTAAACCTTGTTAAAGGTTACCTTGTTACAGGATTTTAAGAACTCAATAATTTTGAGTCACCCTGTTAAAAGATTTACAACAAGCTAGTTAAAGCTACCCTGTTAAGGGATTTTCCAACTGTTGAAGTGGTTAGAGGTCAACAGGTATTACAATGATCTGGCAACAACAATTCAATGCCAATGTAGATCTGCTTTAGTTCCTTCCTTCTATAATCACACTCTGTAGGTATCTATTCTCTTATCTGGTCTAGAAAGAATCATGTATCTCTGCACCTAGATACACACACACAACATTTGCCAACAACCTCAACATGAAAATTAATATTGACCTTATAGGAAATAGATAGGTCGGTAGTATAACCCTAAACCCTAAACATTTAGGTTAAGCAATTCATTCAGTTCGATCCTAATTGTTGAACATATTGCATTGATTACAACAGTCTTGAACAGATCTCAAGATGTTCTCCATCATTCATTATTCACCACTTCTTGGAGGCTGATAACCCATCACACATTCTCCACCATTTACAGAGACTTCGCACATTCCTGAGGTAGATAGGATCAATCTCCTTCATGCAAGATCCTTCACATGCACAAGGCTAACATGGCAACACAATCTGTTCTTCATTACAATGCTAACTCATCACATGATGTCATCAGTTGAATCACACAGGCATAGAACACTTCAACTAGAAAACCCTGAAGCTAAGACTGCCAACCGGTAGTCATATCATATGAAACCTTGATACAAAACATTCCATATACCGGTTCACATGGACAAACATACTGCTTCACTTTTTCACATAGACCGGTTCACATTCCAACATACCGGTTCACTTGGACAAACATATTGCTTCATGTTTTCACATATACCGGTTCACAACATGATACAAATTCTCTTGCAAGTTTCTTACTTCAATATATCAGTTTAATCTTCAACATATTGAAATCAATGAGAACATGCAATATGATCATGTCATCATACTCTGAACATATGCCAACAATCTCCCCCTTTGGCATTGATGGCAATATACAAAGATATCTCTCTACTTCACATCTTCTTCCCCAATACTATAGATATCTTCTCCACTTCACATCTTCTCCCCCTTTGACAGCAATGCCAAAGTGAAGGCATAAACATCTATGTTCTATTATGCTGCTCCCCCTAAGGAGTAGCATCCTTCATCACACCAATCCTGAAAAAAGATATATCAATGTAAGTCCTAATTGATGTGGAGCACACACCATTAGTTCACCTCTTGAAGGGGAAACACCCCTAATTCACCTCTCAAATAGGTAAAGGTAGCCTTCAGTAGAGGCTTGGTGAATATGTTTGCTAACTTCTCCTTACTGGAAGCATGGTCTAGTACAACTTCTTTGTTCTGAACCTTTTCCCTTAAGAAACTATACTTAAGCTCAAAGTGCTTGGTTCTAGAATGTAAAACTAGATTCTTGGAGATGTTAATCACATTTGTGTTGTCACAAAATATACTTACCGTTTCAGATACAGGAAATTTGAAGCCATTTAATACATGCTTCGTCTAGATTGTCTAGGTGCGGTTCATAAATGCTGCAACATACTCTGCTTCTATTGTAGACTGAGAGATACAGCTCTGCTTCTTACTCATCCATGAGACTAGTCTACCACCAAGAAAGAATGCACTACCAGTTGTGCTCTTTCGGTCATCCACATTACTAGCCCAGTCAGCATCTATAAAGACTTTCAAGTTGAAATCATTGCTATATGGATACCATAATCCATAGTCAATAGTTCCCTTCAGATATCTCAAAATCCGCTTGACTGCTACCAAGTGGGATTCTCTTGGGATTTTCTGAAACTGTGCAGTAATGTGTACTGCATGTGCAATGTCCAGTGTGCTATGTACTACATAGTGCAATTTACCAATCATTGATCGGTTTTCCTTTTAATTTACCAACCCTAAGTCATCCTCTTTTGATAATTTACAGCCGGTCATCATCGGTGTACCAATCAGTTTGTTGTCTTCCATGCCAAAGGTCTTCAACACCTCTTTGATATATTTGGACGGAGTGATAAAGATTCCATCTTTCATTTGTTAAATCTATAGTCCAATGAAGAAATTAATCTCCCCTATAAGTGACATCTCAAACTCCTTTTTCATCTCATTAGCAAAATCATGACTCATCTTGTCATCTCTTCCAAAGATTATGTCATTAACAAATACCTCACAAATCAGAATCTGATCTCCTTCTAACTTCAGGTAGATATTACTATCCTCACTTTTTCTCTCAAATCCAATCTTCACAAGATGGGAGTGCAAGTGTTCATACCATTCTCTAGGTGCCTGCTTTAGTCCATACAAGGCCTTATGTAGCCTACACACCATGTCACTATCTTTTGATAGGGAAAACCCATTTGGTTTCTCTATATACACCTTCTCTTCTAGTATTCCATTTAGGAATGCAGACTTTACATCCATTTGATATACTTTGAATCCCTTGAATGCTGCATATGCAAGAAACATACAAACTCCTTCCAATCTAGCTATTGGAGCAAAGGTTTCTCCATAGTCTTCTCCTTCTTCTTAGGCATATCCTTTACACACTAGTCTAGCTTTATCTCTAACCACTGAGCCATTTTCATTCAGCTTATTTCTGAAAACCCATTTGGTGCCAATGACATTTTTATGCTCCGATTTGGGTACTAAAGACCATGTACCATTCTTTTCTATCTGGTCAAGTTCCTCTTCCATTGCCTTGATTCAGTCTCCATCCTTATATACCTCTTTGAATGTTTTAGGATAGAACTCAAAGATCATGCAAGAGTTTTCTTTGACTTTTCTTCTTGTAAGAATTCCTGCATCCTTGTCTCCTATGATCTTCTTTGGATCATGATTCAGCTTTACATACCTAGGAATGATCTTGGTTGTTTCCTCTTGCTTTTCTTCTTCATCCTCATCTTTATCAGCATCAACATCTACCGATGTAGGAGCATAGTTACTGGTGCTAGGCTATTTTGTAACCAGTTCCTAGAAGGTTACTGCTAGTTCATCTCCTACTTGCTCACTGCCAGTTTCCTCAGATTTCTTAGAGGTTTCATCAACTCTAACATTGATGCTTTCAACAATTCTCTAAGTCCTATTGTTGAAATATTTGAGATCTTTTCTTTTTGTGGAATACCCTAGGAATATTCCCTCATCATATTTAGCATCAAACTTGCTCTGATGTTCACTCCTCTTGATATAAAATTTGCTACCAAACACTCTAGAGTAGCTTACCACTAGTTTCTTACTAGTCCAATACTCATAAGGTGTTTTATCCTTAGCCTTTTTGATGAGTAGATTGCAGTGCTCACCGCTTCTTTCCAAAAGGTGTGAGCAACGTTCCCTTGGATCAACATAGTTCTAGCTGCTTCAACCATAGTCGAGTTGTTCCTTTCTGCTAGGCCATTCTGTTGTGGAGTCCAGGGGAGAGACAGTTGCCTCTTGATGCCATTTTCTTCACAGTATTTGTTGAATTCACCAGAAGTGAATTCTCCTCCTTGATCAATTCTTAAGCACTTAATTCTCTTACTGCTTTCTTTTTCAACTAGTGCTATGAAGGCTTTGAACTTTCCAAAAGCTTTAGATTTGTCGTTCAAGAATGTGACCCACAACCATTCTTAAGAAATCATTAGTAAGAATCATAAAATACCTATCTCCCTGCACACTCCTAGTTTTCATAGGACCATAGAAATCATTATGCACAAGATCAAGCAAATTGTTTGCAGTGAAAGGTTTACCTTTGAAGGTTGAGGAAGATATTTTCCCCAGATGACACTCTATGCACAAAGGATTCTCCAGTTTGCTCAGCATAGGCAATCCTCTAATTTCCTTGATCTTACTAGCCTTCATAATATTATCAAAGTTTACATGGAAGAGTCTCTTATGCCATATCCAACTATCCTCAAACCTAGCCATTAGACATGTACTGACATTAGCATTTGGCTGAAATAGGTTACCTTTGGTCTGCATACTAGTAGCCATTAGTTCACCATTCTTTCCTTTGATTTTGCACACTCCATTTTTGAACTCTAGAGTGAGTCCATTATCATTCAGTTGAGCAATACTCAAAAGTTTGTGTCTGAGACCTTCTGCCCAAAACACATTGTCAGTACTGCTTCTTCCATTCAGAGAGATGGACCCTCTACCTTTTACCATACATGGTACATCATTACCAAAACAAACCACACCACCATCATACTCTTCCAGAGATAGAAACTTACTCCGGTCACCAGTCATATGGTGAGAACAACCGCTATCAATAATCCACATTGGAATTATCAAAGTGGGACACAAGAGCCTTCATGTCTGACACATCTTCCTTGACTGCTACAAACACAATATCTTCACTTTCTTCATCTTTTGATTCCTCATTAGTGACACCTTCATCAACTAGTACAAAATAATTTCTCTAGTTTCCTCCTTTGAACTTCTTGAACCTCTCCAATTTGTCCTTGTTGTCACCATTAGGGTAGTTTACAGCAATGTGTCCTATCTGGTTACAAGAAAAATATTTTAAAGGAAGCTTACCTCTGTATTTACCGGTTCCCTTGGGAAGTCTCTTGGCAAGAAGAGCTTCAAATTCCATTAGGATCTCCTCATCATCCATTTCTCTACTTTGTCTTGGTTCACCACTGGTACTAGCTCCTTTGCCTTTTCTAAATGGTGCAGTAGATGCTCTGAAGCCTGATTCAGTCTTCTGAATACTCCCATCATAATTATTTAGCTCATAAGCTATTAACTTTGCAATGATGGAGTCTAGCGATACCTTTGTCTTGTCTACAGACCTCAACTCCTGAGTAGCAGCAACCCTTATTGCATAGACCAGTAATAAGGATCTCAAAACTTTGCTAACAACAATGGAATCTTCCATTTTTCCACCTGCACTCTTGATATCTCCAACAACAATTTTAATTCTTATTCCATATTATTGAATGGTCTCTCCTTCAACCATCCCCATGTCTTCAAAATTTCCCCTAAGGCTTTCTTCCTTAGCTTGTTTCACATTCTCATCACTGCCATAGATATTCTCAAGGGAATCCCATACTTCTTTGGGATTCTCTTTATCATGAACATCAATAAACTTGATGTCAGATAAACTGCTGATTAGGGCTTCCATGACTTGCCCATTCTCCTGAATCCCTCTCTTTTGATCATCAGTGAGAGTACCGATAGGGATAACATAAGAATTCTCAACATAGCTCCAGTGTTGAGCACCCATGCTTCTGATGTATATCTTCATTCTGTCCTTCCATATTTTAAAGTTGTCTTTGTTGAACTTTGGACCTTCCCTCTACATCATTAGAGTAGGATCTTTACCTCAAGTAGTTAAGCTTACAACACAAATGACCTGGAGGACGCTCTGATACCAATTGATGAATCAATGATGAATAGTTAGTACCAAACCGGTACTGAGACGAGGGGGTGAATCAGTACTGAGAAAAACACTGCACTTGACTGGCAAGCAATAACACTAGTCTAAACCAAATTACTACCGGTTAAACACAGTAAGAATGTGAAAGACATAAACTAGTAACTCATCTTTCCACACAGCCTAACATCTTATCTCCACTTCACCCATATGCACACACTAGTAATACATCAACAGAAATGTAAAGACTTGCTGATTCAACATGCTTTACTGCTTGACAAAGAATAACAAAGCGTCACATGAAAAGTATCACACATAGCACACATATTTTTCACGTGGAAACCCAACTGGGAAAAACCATGGTGGGGATGAATACCCACAAGCTGTTCTTTGAACCCTTTTGAAGTCCGCTCTGTTAGGAGCCTAGTACAGTTAAAGAATTTACAATAGGTTCTATTAGGAACTGATCCTGCTAAGGATCACCCGATTAAGGGATGGCTAAAATACCCAGTTAAGGGTTAAACCCTATTAAAGGTTACCTTGTTAGAGGATTTTAAGAACTCGATAATTTTGAGTCACCCTGTTAAAGGATTTATGGCAAGCCCGTTAAAGCTACCCTATTAAGGGATTTTCCAACTATTGAAGTGGTTAGAGGTCAACAGGTATTACAATGATTTGGTAATAGCACTTCAATGCCAATGCAGATCCGCTTTAGTTCCTTCCTTTTGCAATCACACTCTGTAGGTATCTATTCTCTTATCTAGTCTGGCAAGAATCACATATCTCTGCACTTAGATACACACACACAACATTTGTCAACAACCTCAACATGAAAATCAACATTGACCTTATAGGAAACAGATAGTTTGGTAGCATAAACCCTCAACCCTAAACATTTAGGTTAAACAATTCAGTCAATTCGATCCTAATCATTGAACATATTGCATTGATTACAACAGTCTTGAACAGATCTCAAGATGTTCTCCATCGTTCGTTCTTCACCGCTTCTTTGAGGATGATAACCCATCACACGTTCTCTACCATTTACACAAACTTCACATGTTCCCGAGGTAGATAGGATCAATCTCCTTCATGGAAGATCCTTCACGCACAAAAGGCTGACATGGAAACACAATATGTTCTTCATTACAATGCTAACTCATCACACGATGTCATCGATTGAACCACATAGGCATAGAACACTTCAACTAGAAACCTTGAAGCTAATACTACCAACCAGTAGTCATACCATATGCAACCTTGATACAAAACATTCCATATACCGGTTCACACAGACAAACATAGCACTTCACTTTTTCACATATACCAGTTCACATTCCAACATACCGGTTCACTTCGACAAACATACCGCTTCACTTTTTCACATATATCGGTTCACAACATCATAACGGTTCACTTGCAAGTTGCTTACTTCAATATGCCAGTTTACTCTTCAGCATATTGACATCAATGACAACATACAATATCATCATGTCATCATACTTTGCGCATATGCCAACATTTTGTTAACCGAGAAAGGATTAACCTCATTTATCTTAGCATAGTCCATTGTAAGAATAATTAATCCTTCATGTAACACCAGATTAACCAGATTCTTGGCATGGTTAGAGATACTTTTCTCTAGGAAATTAAAAAAAAAAAAGGGAATGGAAATCATTTTACCATGCCTAAAATGATTAAGAATCATGAAATGATATGAAAATATACTAGTAAAGTGGTTATCAAGGGTAATGTACCTCATTATCACCTCTACCATGTCCGCCCATAGGGTTTGTAGATCTTTCCTATTATATCAACCATCTGTCATCTTGTTAACTCTTTCTCTTTAACCTTGTTTATCAAATAAAATAGAGATAGCCTCCTCAGTCAACTTCCTCTCACGATAGAATTTCTATCCTTCCATCTACATTCTCATGATATTAGCAATGAACACCTCGTTAATTCTAAACTCCACCCCAAATGCAATGAGAATACCCTTATTCCATCCTTTTAAAAAAATCTTCAGTCTTTTTGGGATCATTCCCATGGAATCTCTCAAGATAGGGAACAAGACCTCCATCAAAGATTTCATTCCAGAGGTTTGTATTCTTCTTCCATTTTTCATAAGATGTGGGTTCCATTCTATTTTTGTCAGCATCCATACAACTTCATCTCTGCAATTCCAAGTATACATAGCAAACCAGACCTACAAAATGCAAAAGCGGGTGCTAACGAAGGGTCTAGATACTCTTATATTGGGACCCGAAAACAAATCCCACCAAAAAATACCATTTAAAAGACTGCCTGTCATCATTAATGAGTAACTAATAGCCGATACAAGCAGCATCGTTTCTCATCAGATCATATAAGTGCTTCGAGAAAGTTCCCCTTTCTGTCCACCATCATACCTCCACACAATCCACACCAATATTTTCCATGTGGTCCACTAGCATATTTCCTTCCCTATACATGTAGGAGATATTGAAATCATCTAGTTTATCAATCATGATGTGGCACTCCTCAATTAGGCATTTGATCATCTAGCTAGGTTCACATTGTTTAGTAATATATTTAATGATATTCATGGAGTCACTTTCCAGCTAGGGTTTTCTAAACCCTTCCCTTATTGCCATGTGTAATCCAATGTAAGTAGAATTTTCCTTGGTCAGGTGGTTTGCTTGGGTGCCAAGAGGGAGCGCCACGATTGAGAGAATATTACCATTGTAGTTTTAAGCAACTCCCCCACAGCCAACCGACCTAGGGTTACCCTTGGCCACCCCATCAACATTGATTAGTAATATATATAATGATTCAGAGTCATTTGCCAGTTGTTTGTTAAGTCATGGCATATTGACAAAAAAAAAATAGAGGGCTAGTTGCATTTAGGAAAATGATTGCAATAAATTTAATAGAGGGTTGGGTGCATGATTAATCATTATGGAGTGGAAAAATTTATGGTAGGGTTGACAAGTTTGAATAACTAGAGATTTGTATAGTATTTAAATTGAAAAAGAAAAAAAGGGAACTCTTCCAAAGCAAGAACATTGAAATTTAAGAGACATTAATGATTTAAGGTGAACAGAAAGTGGAGGCACTATAAAGGAGAAGAGAGGCATAATAAAAGGAAGATATTAAAGAGAAGGAAGGGCATACATGAGATATTCACATAGAAAAGTTAGTAAGGAAAAGAATCCAAGAGAAAGCCAACAATGATCAAGACTACATGTGAGACTATCTTAGTATTATATCAAGAGAAGTTGAAGAGAATCTATGAGACTTACTAAGTAGTATGGTAGAAAGAATTGGTGAATTCACATGTGAGTGGTGTTTTGGATGAAAGTATACATGAAAGAAATAAGCTTGATCCTATAACAATATAGGAGTAGTTAAGTGGAAACTATTGAAAATCTATATTTTTGGTATTCTTATATATTTTAGTAAATTATATTTTCCAATGTCTTCGAACAAATATTTTAAGTAAGCACTATTTTTATTTCATTTAAATTATTTTTATAAGATACCATTTTTAAGGAGCTGAAATTAAAACACTTGGAAACTTTTGGATGGTTTAAGAAAGTTCAATTTTTTCCCTGTGGAAGAAAAGTTATTATTTCAAAAAGAAATGCTAGCAAAATAAATATTTTTTATTTAAAATTCTGATTAAGTTAATTATTTGCTCTCGATACAATTTTTAATTTCAAGTTGCAAGGTTATGGTGACTTCTAATATTTCAAAAATGTGTACAAATTTTATTTTAAAAATGTATAAAGATAACCTTTTAAGGCATACATATCTTAACAAGTTTGCATATATATTTTAAATTTTTATAATACCAAAGGTTCTTTACAAGGTATTCTTAATTGAATTACTAGATAAATAAATTTTAGTTGTATCAAATCTTGTCTATTCATGTCCGTCCCACTATACAAGGTATTATTATTGAAGGCTTAGGTCAAAAATAAAGATCCATGAGACTATCTTTCTTTGAGATGCAAATGTTACAAAGGATCTAATAGAGAATAATGTTTTTGATCATATGACCCTCTCAAAGTGTTGTTGGGGAAGCATTAAGAAAACAATAAGACGATATGATGATCTAGGTTCTTGATGTAGGAGAATCTGAGGTGTAAGGGAAATCTTCCATAATCCAAAAGTATCATTTTTTTAATAAGGGTTGAAAAATTATAAGGCTTACATCTTTAATAAGCTACCACTTCTGTATGTATGGATACAAAATCTTATGCAAACCTTCATACAATCCAATAGTGAAGAAATCAATTAAATATCATTTTTCAATTTTTAGATATTGATAATGTTCATTTTTCAAAATATTTTAAAAATATTAAGTCAAATTTGATGCACTTGGAGGCACCGAATGGGCCCTAAATGGTAAAAAATTTAAATATACCTTGAAGGTAATTTTTTGACAACTCATGTTTTAGATCTTTTAAATGATATATAATGACTAAAAATCCAATGGTTCAATCAAATTTTATGACACCACAAAGTTGTACTGCCAAACATTAAATTTCAAAATATATTCTTGAGTAGGAAAATGGATGGTTAGACTATTAGGTCACCATAATAGAGTTAAACATTTCAAAATATTTATGGTTAATCATATTTTCCATGATAAAGAAGTTAAACGAGGGTTACAAAGGACAATTCAATAATGCATATTGTGGCTCTAGCTTGAAGATTTTTGTAATTAGAAAGCTCATGTGGTTGTAAACTATAATTTCTAATAATGTATTATCATTTCAATAAGACAATAGAAAGTAGTTGTTTTCTTATTGCATTTTCTATTTATTTTATCTATTTCACATTTTTTTGGTTTTTAAGTGGAGTACCCTTTGTGTATATTAAAATGTAACCCTATTGTAAACTCATCAAAACACAACCACAAGACTATAATCTATAAAAAAAAAATCAACAACACCAATAAATATCTAAATTGAAAGTGCATTTAAAAAAGTAAATAAAATTATACCTTCACATGTATGATAAGATTGAATCCATTATTCTGTAGTCCTTAAAGGCATTTTGGGTAATTGTAGTATTGCTCTTAGCATAAAGAATTAGTGCAAGATGACATGAAGAAATGGGGTGTGGTGGATTAATGATGCAATTATGATGCAAATATGATGATGAAAGAAATAATGGATATTATGAAGCTCTAAGAAACATTCATCAAAATAGATGTACAAACTAGTTGTAGATGCCTAAAATGGGGAGAAAAAGCCTCTTTTATAGAAATATGAAAGAGAATCATGGGCTAATATTAAGAGGTTAAAAGATGAAAGACCATTATTAAGAAGGCTAAGGAGGTTGAATAGGATTAATGTTTAAATTTGCGAGAAGAGAGAATCAAGCTAGTATCTAATGTTAAAGTTGTATATCATGTGCACCTCCGAGTAATAGATGTTCGAATATAAAAGTAGTTGAATGAGAGAAATCTAAAATGGGAGAAAAAGAAAAAAAGAAATATTTTAGAAGACTCTCACCGACCTACCACTGAACTAGTGAAGGTGAGAGTATAGTGTTTATTATATAGCAAAATAATAGCATATACATCCAATAGTTGAATTAACTCACACTCCCAATAAAAGGTGGGAGGTTTAACCTACTTGGTAAATTCCAAACATGGGGTATAACCTCCTTACATGAAAACAAAAAAGGAGTTATAAAGTTTCTACATAAAGCCAAAAGAGGGTGAGAAACCCAAATACCCTATAATGCACTTAGGAAATGTCAAAATAGTGTTATGCAATGCAAAACAAAGACAAAAGAGAGTGTGTAACCCAACTACCCCATAAAACCACTTCGTAAATGACAAAATAGTGGTGTTGTGAGGTGGCGCAACAAGCCAAAAGTGGGTGTGTAACTCAACTACCCATGAGTAGGTGAGAGCTACACATGTAGCTAAAGTATTTAGCCACATGTCCTCATATTAACTACTCCTAATAGCCTAAGAAATAGTAAATAATGTGTAAGAAAAATAAATACCTCCTAACATAAGGAAAAAGAAAAAACCTACACTAACACCCACTTTAAGTGTAGCTTAGGTGGGCGAAAATATGGGTCCTTTGAAACGAAGCAATGATAGGTAATTATGTACATAGAGATCTGTTGGTATTTTGGTATGGTTTTGTCATTGATGTCAACACCTACTAAATACACCTACTTTGGAGATCCAACAACATTCACCGACAAGCAGTAATTAGTGCAATAGTTACTGGTATATGATTAACCGGCAGGATATAATGTTCACAGGCACCTCGAATGACATGGAAGACACTTGGTAATGTCAAAGACATCATGCGGACACTTTATTTTGAAGTAATAATCATTGGTATATTCATATTTGCATATTTGCTTTTACCGACAAAAAGGTCCAGGTTATCTAGGGTTACATCGACAGGTTTATCTTTTCCAAATCAGCATGGCACGTTATGGAGATGATTTATTATTGTTGTAAATGCATTAAGCCGACATAATTAATCGGTTATTGCATCAGATATTATATAATTTGTAAAATGTTTTATTGTAATATCTTGTAGAGCCGACCTACTAAAATTGGTCTTAGGGTATGGTACAAATGCAAGATCTTATTTGTAAGATCAAGTGTGGAATGGGAAAAATATTTAAGTAAAGGTATATGCAAGATAAAGTAGAGGCATACATGAAGACATCATTTGAAGGTGAAGTTAGGTTTTTGTAGAAGCATATCAGCATTACACCAGTACTGAATCCAGCATATAAAGATGTGATTTTGTGCAATACATTCTTATTGGATTTAACCATCCAACTGTAGTTTGTGTGACTCCCATTTGTGATTGAGCAGTGAGCTCTAGGCTGTTGGCCTTTCACCATGTGTAGACCCCTTTTGTACACTTACTATCTACAATAGTATCATTTGATTGTGGGTAAGGTTTCCCACTGTGGTTTTTCCCCTTACAAGGTTTCCACATACAAATATTGGTGTCATGTGTTGTGGATGACTTTGTGTTTATGTTTCATACATTAATTCTTACCGGTATAGCAATTTACTATTAACACTATCTACCAGCATACTAGACTGGTTTACCGATATTAAGTATTAAGTTGGTTAATAAGTTTTTGATTTGAATTCATTCGACAACTGATTCACCCCCGCCCCCCCCTCTCAGTCATCTTTGGGACCTAACAATTGGTATCAGAGCTTAGTCCTCTTTGTGCAGAAGTTTAACAACTTGAGGAGATCCAATGTCTACTAATTATTTCAGGAAGGATAGTCCTAAACTTGATGGAACCAACTATGGGATATGGAAGATCAGAATGGAGACACATCTGAATTGCATCAGTAAAGACATCTAGGAGGTTACCAAGAATGGTTATACTGCTGCTATAGCTGGTTAGATTGCTCCAACTACTTTAGCCAAAGATGAAGAAAATGATTGCAAAGCAAGAGAAGCACTCTTGAGTGCATTATCAGATCAACAAATCATGGGATTATCAAATAGGTCTACTACTAAAGCTATTTGGGATCATTTGGAAACACTAAATGAAGGAGATTCCATAGTCAAAATTGCAAAGCTTGAAAGCTTCTGAGTCAGGTATGAACATCTGAAAATGGAAGAAGATGAAAGGATTTCTTCTTTTATGGAAAGAGTAAATGAAATTATTTTGGGTATCAAATGTTGTGGAGGAACCTTGAGTGAGGATGAGATTGTTTCAAAATTTTTGAGAGGTTTTCCACCGGCATATAAAATGAAGGTTACTACTATAAATGAGTTGAGAATAATGCCTAATACATCAGTAACTAGGGATACATTGATCGAAAAACTTTCAGCTTTTGAAATTGACGAATTTGGTCTTGTTGCTACTATAAAGACTGATTTGGCCTTCAGAGCATCAACATCATCTGCTCCATCTTTTGACAAATCAGATTGGAGAGCCTTTTATGCAAGAGAACTTGAAGAAACCAGGAAGGAGAATGAAGAGCTTGAAGAACTTGAAGCACTATTTGCAAGGAAAATGCCAAAAGGTACAATTGGAAGTAAGTATGAAGCTAAAGGACCTTTTAAATGTTTTAACTGCAATAAGATTGGTCATATGGCTTCAAGATGCCCTGAAAGACATGCTAGACTAAGAGAAGAAGCTAGAAGAACATACAAGCCTAACCCTGAATATCAGAGATACAGATTTAAGAAGAACAAAGATAAATCTTCTTACATTGCTGATGAAGGTGTGACTGATGATTCTAATGAGGATCCAACAGATAATGGATGGGTTTTTGTTGCTATAACAGAAGATCAATCGGCACCTACTTCTCGACCGGTAGAACAAGCCCTAGTAGTTAAAGTTGAATCAAAGGATGAATGGATTATTGACTCAGGATGCTCACATCACATGACTGGAGACAAAGGTAAATTATTCAACTTTCAAGAATACAATGGAGGTTTAGTAAGATTTGGAGATGACAAAGCCTATTCAATCAAAGGTAAGGGTTCAATATCTCTTGATGGTAAACATAACATTGACAATGTCTACTATGTTGAAGGATTAAAGAATAATCTTTTAAGTGTTGGTCAATTAGTTGAGAAAGGTTTTTAGTTACAATTTAAAAATGGAAAATGCAAAATCATGAATAGAACTGGTTTGGAAATTGCAACCGGTAATCAGACTAGAGGTAATATCTTTCATTTGAATAACAGTGAAAAGGCATGCTTAATTGCACATATAGATGAAAGTTGGTTATGGCATAAAAGACTATGTCATGTAAATTTTGATTGCATGGTAAAAATCAGTACTTCTAAGGCAGTTAGAGATCTACCTAAAATTGTGAAACCTCATAATACAATTTGCAAGGAATGTCAATTTGGAAAACAAGTTAGAGCTAGTTTTAAAAGTATTCCAAAAAAATCCAATAATGCTCTTGATTTAATTCACAGTGATTTATGTGGTCTAGCTAGAACTAAAATCTTACAAGGTGATAGATATTTCATGCTAATTATTGATGATTATTCCAGAATGTGTTGGGTTACTTTTCTCAAAGAAAAATCAGAAGCACTTGGGAAGTTTAAACTATTCAAAGCAATGGTTGAAAATGAAACCGGTAAGAAAATCAAATGCCTAAGATCAGATCAAGGAGGAGAATTCACATCTAAAGATTTTAATACATTCTGTGAGGTGAATGGAATCAAAAGATAGTTATCAGCACCTCGGACACCACAGTAGAATGGAGTTGTTGAAAGGAAAAATAGAACTATCTTGGATGCAGCAAGAAGTATGTTATCAGAAGAAAATCTATCACATGTGTACTGGAGAGAGGCAGTAAGCACTGTTGTCTATACATTCAACAAAGTTCACATCAAAGGTGAAACCGGTAAGACCCCTCATGAACTATGGTTTGGTAATATTCCTACTCTTAAGTATTTCAAAAATTTTGGAAGTAAATGTTATATTAGAAGATATGAGTATATTGGCAAATTTGATCCTAGAAGTGATGAAGGAATATTTCTTGTTTATTCATCTAAAAGCAAGGCATATAGATGTTTTAATAAAAGATTACAGAAAATTGTTGAGAGTACAAATGTAAATATTGATGAACAATTCAGAGGAACTTCAAGATATATAGACTTTGAACTGGAAACATAAATTATGACAAATGAACCTACAATAAATCCACTAGTACAGAATGATGATCCAGTCACTCTGGTATCATCAGAGGATTCTATAGTAATTGAAGAACAACAACAGACTAAGACACCTCGATATGTAAGACTAAATCATTCTAAAGATCAGATAATTGGAAGCAAATTTAAAGGAGTCATGACAAGAGGAAGATTGGCAAATGAAGAGGTATGTCTTATTTCTCAAATTGAACTATTATCTATCAATGAGGCATGTGAAGATAAATTTTGGATTAAAGCTATGGAAGAAGAATTAGGAAAAATTGAGAAAAATAATACTTGGACATTAGTTCCCTAGCCTAAAGATAAAAATGTAATTGGAACCAAATGGGTATTTAGAAACAAACTTAATGAAAATGGTAAGGTTGTTAGAAATAAAGAAAGACTAGTGTGTAAGGGATACTCTCAGAAAGAAGGAATTGATTACAATGAAACCTTTGCACCGGTATTCTTGGCTTTTGTAGCTCACAAGGATTACAAAGTTTATCAAATGGATATTAAATGTGCTTTTTTGAATGGAGATCTTGAAGAGGAAGTTTATATTGAACAACTTGATGGATTTTCTTTGACAGATGACAATGATATGGTTTGCAGATTAAGAAAAGCTCTGTATGGATTGAAACAAGCCCCAAGAGCTTGGTATGCAAGATTGGATAAGTATCTTTTAAAGATTGGTTTTACTAAAGGAAATGCAGATAGCAATTTATATTACAAAGTAACTAATGATGACATCTTGATCATTGAAGTATTTGTTGATGATATAATCTTTGGAGGAGAAGATGGATTATGAAAAGAATTTTCTCTTGAAATGCAACAAGAATTTGAAATGTCTATGATTGGAGAAATAAAATTTTTTTTAGGATTGCAGATTTTATAGACTGATAAAGGTATATTTTTGAGTCAATCCAAGTACTTGAAAGAACTACTAAAGAAATCTGGGATGGAGAACTCTAAACCGGTAAGCACACCTATGACTACAAATGACAAATTATCTCAAAGGGATGAATCTACACCTGTTAATCCAACTAGATACAAATCTATGATAGCAGGTTTACCGTATTTGACACAAACCAGACCTGATATCATGAATGCAGTATGTATAGTTTCTAGATTTCAGAGTAATCCTAGGGAAAATCATGAATCAACAGTCAAAAGGATTTTTCGATACTTACAAGGAACAACAAATCTTAGATTATGGTATCCTAAAGATGAAAATTTTGATCTATGTGCATATAAAGATGCAAATTGGGCAGGAGATGTCGATGATAGAAAAAGCACCACTGGAGGAGCATTCTTTCTTGGAAAAAGATTAGTCTCTTGGTTGAGTAAGAAATAGAGTTTTACATCTTTATCAACAACAAAATCAAAATATGTTGCAGTAGCAACAAATTATACACAAGTACTTTGGCTTAAGCAAATGTTGAAAGACATAAAGGTAAAATGCAAGGAACCTATTACTATATACTGTGATAACACTGTAGCAATTGATATATCTAAAAATCCGGTATTACATTATAAAACAAAACATGTTTCTATCAAACTGAATTTTCTAAGGGAAAAAGTTGAAGAAAAAGAGATAAAACTGGTTTATGTGAATACTGAAGAACAACTTGCAGATATTTTCACAAAACCTTTTCCTAAGGAAACTTTTGAGTATCTCAAAGATCAGCTCGGAGTCATACCACAACTGGTAGAGACTTAGATAGTTGATGATTGTCATCAACCAGCAGAATTAAATGGACAAATCTTTATTCTGGTATTTGATGAGGAAGCTACTTCAAAGGGGGAGTAGTTGGTATATTGAATTAGTTGGTATTTTGTATGAACTTGACCTTTTCTGACTTTGGCATTTGATGTCAAAGGGGGAGAGATATCTATGGAAAAACACATTTTTGGTAAAAGAGATTTTAGGGGAGAGATTTTGAAAAACACATTTAAGAAGAAATTGGTATGAAAGATTGTTACTCCCAGGGGGAGATATGGAGGTTGTTAGTTTTTGTATTTGGCATCTCTATTTTGGCACTATGATGGTTTTTTCATCTTGTTTTGTCATCAATGCCAAAGGGGGAGATTGTTGGTATTTTGGTATGGTTTTGTCATTGATGTCAACACCTACTAAATACACCTACTTTGGAGATCCAGTAACATTCATCAGCAAGCAGTAATTTGTGCAACAGTTACTAGTATATGATTAATAGGCAGGATATAATGTTCACCAGTACCTGGAATGACATGGAAGACACTTGGTAATGTCAAAGACATCATGTGGACACTTTATTTTGAAGTAATAATCATTGGTATATTCATATTTGCATATTTTCTTTTACTGGCAAAAAGGTCCAGGTTATCTAGGGTTACACCGCCAGGTTTATCTTTTCTAGATCAGCATGGCACGCTATGGAGATGATTTATTATTGTTATAAATGCATTAAACTGACATAATTAATCGATTATTGCATCAGATATTATATTATTTGTAAAATGTTTTATTGTAATATCTTGTAGAGCTGACCTACTAAAATTGGTCTTAGGGTATGGTATAAATGCAAGATCTTATTTGTAAGATCAAGTGTGGAATGGGAAAAAGATTTAAGTAAAGGTATATGCGAGATAAAGCAGAGGCATACACGAAGACATCATTTGAAGGTGAAGTTAGGTTTTTGTAGAAGCATATCAGCATTACACCGGTACTGAATCCAGCATATAAAGATGCCATTTTGTGCAATACATTCTTATTGGATTTAACCATCCAACTGTAGTCAGTGTGACTCCCATTTGTGATTGAGTAGTGAGCTCTAGGCTGTTGGCCTTTCTACATGTGCAGACCCCTTTTGTACACTTACTGTCTGTAGTAGTATCATCTGATTATGGGTAAGGTTTCCCACTGTGGTTTTTCCCCTTACAGGGTTTCCACGTACAAATATTGGTGTCATGTGTTGTGGATGACTTTTTGTTTATGTTTCATACATTGATTCTTACCGGTATAGCACTTTACTGTTAACACTGTCTACCGGCATACTAAACTGGTTTACCAGTATTAAGTATTAAGTTGGTTGATAAGTTTTTTATTTGAATTTATTAGACAACTGATTCACCCCCCCCCCCCCCCTCTTAGTCATCTCCAGGACCTAACAAGATCCTCCCAGAATGAATAAGGCCCTCCCATAGGAGGAATAGCCCCCTGAAATAGAGAGAGAGAAATGAAGGATTAAGAATCCCCCCTGAAGTAGACACTTGTCACATCCCAAGAAAAGGTCGCAAATGAAGGAGCTTTCTTTTAGTGAAGGATTTGGTGAAGATGTCCACAATATGCTCCAATCTAGAATAATACTTAAGACCAATGATGCCTTCCTAAAGAAACTCCCTTATATAGTGCACATGTATCTCGATTTTCTCTATCCTCTAGTGATGAACTAGATTTCTTGAGATTTGTATAGCACTTTGATTATCACAAAAGATGACTATAGATTTTTTGAGTAGAATACCAAACTCAATAAGAATATTCTGAAGCCAAATAGTCTCAGTGGTTGCATTGGCAACCCCTCTATACTAAACCTTTATTGATTAAAGGGAAATTGTAGAATGCATCTTCCTCGACCAACAAACTAGATTGAAACCAAGTGAGAAGCAATACCTTGAAGTAGAATTGCAATCATCAAAATCACCTGTCGAATTTAAATCTCTATATCTCACCAAGTCAATATCCACACATGTTGCATAATAAATTCCATAATTGTTAGTACCATGAAAGTAGTGGAGAATTTTCTTAGCTTCTTTCCAATGCAACTCATGATTCTCTTGAATGAAGTCCACAACATATAAAATGTTAGGCCTCATTTGACAAGTATCAAAGAGATAAAATACACATCTAGAAAGAATAGACTAAGAGAAATTGAACCAAATTTTGAAGAATGAAAAAAAAATGGACATAAGAAATTGACAAACACTATCTAAATCCTTTCTAATGAAATTCAAAGAGGAGATTCCTAGCTACATTATAATGCCACTTTTTTTTCATTATCTCAATCTGATGTGCCTTTAGGACTAGGTTTCCTAGAACCATAGCCTAATAATTACAAGAACAAACTTTAGAAATAGGTTTCTTTATGTGTCCCATTTTCATATTTGTATTCAGTGTATACATATCTATTCTAAAACTCTTTGTTCATGCTAATTTCTCTCAATTTTTCATCATTAGCACTAGTTCTTGCTCTATCTTATGCAACTACAATAAAGTCAACTCAAATAAGATGAATATAGATTTTAATAGATTTTCCCAGCCCTATTGAATAGTTCAAGGTTATGTCTATTGATATTTCATTCACCTTAACGTGGAGGTGTCTTGTAAATGGGTTTGATTCCTACTTTGCATGATTAGACTTGTGAACCTAATTTTTCATCTTAAACATTTTGGTGAACCTAACTTGTACATTGTATTATTTAAAATTTATATGCTCGGATCTGATTTTTATTGAATATCATTCTCATATATGAAGCATTAAATATTCAAATTTATCATTTTTATAGTAGATTTTTTTTAATTAAGCAGTTAATTGATTATTTTATTAGGAAATTGCATTTTCAAATGAATTATTTTTCTTGCACTATAAATTGTTTGAGAGAAATTGTGGGTATAAATCTATTTCATTAGGCTTTCCCTCTCTTTGTATGATTTTCATGATAATTTTTCCCAAATCTATTATCCTAGTGAGAAGAAGTTATACACTTATGACTTCCCAAATTTTAAATTTTAATGGCATTGAGTCGGAGTTGACTAACCTATTAAATGGGAATCTAGGTTAATCCTATATTCCTACACAAAATACACCTAACATTGTTCAGAACCATTCTCCTCATAATTCTCATAATTAGGATGACTCTTTAACTCAAGTGACTATTGAAAAATTGGGGCCTTTTCACCTAAAAATGGATAATTTTCAATAATTCATGACTCAAGAATACTTGGTTAGAAAGGTAGTCATCTTGATTGAGGATTTGATAAGGATGACTAAAAGTGATGAAAAAGGTGTGAATGTGTTGTGTAATATTGTTCATGTTATGGACAAAAGTGTAACTCCAATGAAATATTGTGCACAAGTGTTTAGTCATTCGAATCCAAGAAATAAAGTTGATCATTCCATTCCTACATCTTTTTCTAGTATGTTTACATATACATATTTCATTATGGATGCCTCTACAAAAAATGTTCATGTTACACATGCTAGTAATGGGAGAAATCCTACAAACCAATACTCCTACATACCTCCTTCTTTGAGCCTTCCATTTGTTTCCCAACCATCTCCTTTTCCCACATATTATAATGGGCCACCTACTTATTCTAATGTTACACCTACCTATCATAATAATGCACCTTCATCACAATATAACATATCCAACTCCAATTCATCCACTAAAATGACCATAAATAGTTTGTTCTAAAATGTTTCATTTTTGTAACAACAATTGGCTTCTATAACCCAATCCAAATTTAATATTCCCACTTGTGATATAGCTCATCCACTTTTTGATGACATCATTTTTATTATTTCACACAATGCATGGAGGTTCCCCATTTGGAGAAATACAAAGGAAAAGGCGATTCCCAAAATCATTTGAAAGTATTTCAATCTCCATGTAGTGACTTCTCAAATGATCATAGACTCGTGGAAAAACTATTTACGCATACCTTAAGAGAAAAATATTTGCAATGGTTTTTCCCCTTTCCTTGTTGAATCGATTTTTTTAATAATTTTTCTAACACATTTGTGCAACATTTCCAAAATAACATTGGTCCTCAAGTTACATTAGCCTAATTAATGTATTATAAATGAGGAGTTAAGAAAAAAATGATTGATTTCATTACTAGAAATAAATGTTTTTGTTCAGAAATAGCTTATCATGTACCTAATGGAGATGTTCAAATAATTTTCAATAATAATTTGCACAAGTATATTAGAAATATCTTTTTATTATTATTATTATTATGCTTCTTTCAAATAATCAAGAACAACTCTTCCTAATTATTAGCTCTGAATGAGTTAATGTGAACCCTCTTCATCATTAGCTCCAATTGATAATAACACACATGCTAATCAAACTTTTAAAAAATTCCAAAGAAAATTAAGAATTTCATCAAGATCAAGAATGATTATTTCAATCATATTGATTCTCAAGTGGCACTTGTAACACTAGTTGTAGTCCTTTTATCATCAAATTTTACATTTCATAATTTCACTCCTCTTTCTAAATCATTACATAGTATCTTGCTTAGATTGACAAATTTTAATATGATGAAGCTTCTTCATGTATGTATTCTAGATACCTCAAATCCTATGTCACCTTTGATCATAAATCCTTTTTCCAATACAATAATCAAGCTTTCCATGATACTAATAATTTCTATAAGTTGAAGCAGGTGATTGAAAATCTATTGATTCAATGCTATAGTCGTGGAGGGTGTTAATGATAAAGGAAATAAATTTGTGGCACCTCTTAATATAAATTTGCAAATCTTTATCAATATTTTTCCTTCACATTCTACCAATATTTTTTATTAAGGATAAAATAGGTTTTGAGGGGACCCAAAACCCCTTACAAGAAGTTTTTAAGGGACCCTAAATCCTCTAGACATAGTAGGAATCCAAAACCCAAAAATAGAATGTTGCTAAAAGATACACCAAAAACTACCACTAGTCTATCAATAGCCAAAAATCAACAACTAGGCATCAAGGATCATTTTGAGACACCCATAAGTCCTAAGCCACCAAACAAGAGATGTGACAAGAAACACAATAACAAAGGGTTTTTCAAGTCTCCTATAGTTTGATAACATCCTAGTGAAGAAAAAGCAGTCTGAAGCCACGAAGCCACAAAGAGTAGTTTTAATAAGGCTCCTTTAACCTTATGATGCATGTTCGTGTAGAAAATAATGTCTTCAAAGCCCAGTATGTTGAAATCAAATTTGAGAACCACTTGCACTTAATTTTCCTCAATAGGAAAATGAGAGTGTTACCATAGACAAGGGCATGCAAAGCCCCCAAAAATATCTCTTGCCAAAAAATTTGGCCCAACTCTCCACCTCCATAGAAGACAAGTCCACCCCAAAATGAGTGATGGGCAAAAAATGAAAAATTGAAAAGCACCTCAATGCATCACAATCCCCTCCACCTTAATAGGATAAATGGTGAGATATGAGCCAAAAAGGGTAAGAGAGACCCCAAAAGACCCAACTACACCAAAGCACCAAAAACCATTAACCAAAAAGAAAGGCTAGAACCTACCCTTGAAAATTAGTAGAAATGAACCAACCACCATAGCTGCACCAAAGGAAAAGGCAAGAGGAATAACCAACCACCAAACACCTCACCAAAAAATAAACACCAAAAAACCATGCAACAAACACCACCTCACTAGGTATAGAAACAACATGTCTCACCAAAGAATCCACCTCAAAAGGAACACTCGAGGAAGAGTTCCAAATAGGTAGGAAATGGTTGCTATGAACCAAGTCCTCAGCAGAAACAACAATATTAAACACCCCCCCAAAAAAAAGGCAACAGAGTGAACCCACAATAGTGGGTTACACTTTTTTGGATGATAGAAATTTACTCTTTTGTCCAAAACTCAATTTTAGCCATGTTCTATCGAAACCCCCTTTCAATCAAATGCAAAAAATGCATTTGATAGAAATCCCCTTTCGATCGAATCCAAAAAGTATTTTAATGCAAAATTTGTATCAAGGGATTTCGATAGAAAGGGGATTCGATCAAATCCCAGGGGTTTCAATCGAACCCCTTTCAATAGAACATATGTTTTGTCAAACTTCCATGTTAGAGATCTCCCCCAAACTCTCCTAGTTTTTGCAAGTTTTTGGACTTCGACGCTTAAATTGGGCCCTCACATGGATGAATTTTGACAAACCCAAATGCATGATAGTGGTACTCGAAGCGAGCTTTCCAATGATTATTATTTTAATATATATTGAGTTTATTATGATTTTTTTTTTAGATTAACGAAACATAGGTTTCACACCTAACATCAACTTCTAGTTGAAAGCTTATGGAAAAATAGTAAACAAGGGAATTTTTTTTGGAAAATATCTACGCAATAGGTATTGAGGTCCTCTTTCCAACAAAAAAGAAAAAAAAAAATCGATACATACACAACAAGTTACGAGCGACCAAATGAATATATGTCAAAATTACAGTTAACTCAACTTCAAAACTTCATAAAAAATGAAATGTTAAAGATAATATTATGAAATAAATTTCAAACATTAGATATGAATGTCATAAAACTAAATTCAAAAGAATCGCATTCATATCAATTTTATGAAAAATGTTATACCATCACAAATGAGTATCACTATTTAAAAATGTTGTTTTTTGTAAAAAACTACTTTTTGAGGGAGACAAAAAAATGGAAACAAATTGATTCTAAAAAAATTCACAATTTTTTTTTTACAATCTACATACAAAATTCCACAAATCACTAGTTCACATCATCTACATATTCCTTACATTTTAGCAGTAATAAGTGTCTAAATGTGAAGTTTTTTTCTAAAAATGAATATTGCAGTGTCAAAGTTGGCAAAAAAGTGTAACCCACTATTGTGGGTTCACCCAACACAAATCAAAACAGAAACAACCACAATAGAAAGTAAGAGAACAACCACTATTGAAAATACCAACCACCAAGGAAAGGGAAGAAACCCACAATAGAAAAAGGAACAAAAAAATCCCCAAAAAAGATGCCATATCATAGAGGAATCATGAACGCCAACCACCCAAAACCCCAATACCCAAAAGCCCACACAAAAATAGGAACCCAGAAACAATAAAGAACCCAAAACAAAAAGGGGGAAAAACAAAATAGAGTAGAACAAAACAAAGAGAAGAAGCCCGAACACCAAGGCAACCCAAGAAGAAGAACGAAGACTATAGAACACAAGATACCACTAAGAGGGGGGATGAATTAGTGGTTATCAATATTCTTAACCTTTTATATCTTAAATATGTGTACCAATTAGCAATTCAAACACTAAGTGTATATATCGATGAGATATGGGTAGAAATTAGAATTCAAGCACACACAATGACACATCACACAACACAGGATATACAAGGAAAACCCAATGTGGGAAAAATCTTTGTGAGAAATGTTGTTGGAGTCTAGGGCTCCAATCCAGACTCATAATAGAATAACATTATTACAACATTTAGGGCACCAACCGAAGGAGAACTAACCCCTATTGATTTAGGGCACCAACCCAAGGAGCACCAACCCCTAACTATTTATGCGCACCAACCCAAAGGACAACCAACCCCTGCACTGAACACCAACTCAGTGATATGCAATGAAATAAGAACCTTGTTACAAATGAGATTTGTAACACCTACTCAACTTCTCTCTACCAGTTCAAATCTCCTCTCCCTGTTCAATCATTTTCTTTCGGATCTTGGTCCTCTCTCTCTACTTTTTCTTATGCTTTTCTTCTTCCTTTCCGGATCTGCACTCACACTCTCTCTGCTTTACTTCACTTTCTATTGCTACCTTACTAGTTCATCCACTATCAATTAGATGAACTGTCAAACTATGTAACTAGTTACTGGTTACTCTTTGTCTTACCAGTTAAACCCCTCTCTTACACTCAAAGTGATTACTTTTCTTTTCTATAATCACCTTATCTTCTCCATCCTCAATCAACAACTTACCGGTTACTCTATTTTCTTGCAGGTTAAACACCTCTTACCGGTTGGATCCCTTTTACCGGTTGAACCCCTCTTACTAGTTCTTCTATCAACATTCAGTCACTTTAGTATTCTGCGATGAACTCTCAGACTAATTACCTCTCTGCTTGCACATTCCCACTATCTCTTCATCAGTATAATCATATTTAATCTTTTCTCTGTGTATTCATCTTAGAGTTTTCCTGCCAAAACATAAATTCAACCTTGGCGCGCTAGGGTTTCTTCTACTGACCATGAACTGTATCAAATCCAATCAAATATTGGTTCAAGTATAGACAACTTGTTGCATTTCATGCAACAATGCCATTACTTACCCTTTTAGTACATGTTTGCTAACCTTGGAAACCTACAATCTATTTGTCGACCTTTCTTTTTGGTCAATTGCCATAAATGATCTCACGATTCCCTTCACCAAATGTGATTTGCACCTGGATATCCTGCATCAATCATTGCATCATAAATTTCAACCTTTTGATCTATCTCAAGCCACGTCCTTTTGCACTCAACCCATGGTTTTTGCAGTTGACATTTAATGTCAAACCAATCACCAACTACTCTGACTATGCACTCTTCATTTTCTACCTAGAGTCCATGCGGTGTCTTTATCGGCATCCAACTAAGCTCAGTCCACTAAGTCGGTTTATGCTCAGTCACTGACCAAATACACTATTAGTATTTACCTAGGTTTATCTTACCCTACCAATATACACTAACTAGGTTACCTTCATGTCGGTTGTTCTCTGTTCTATCGGTTGGATCAAATTAGCTCAGTCACCAAACTTTCCAATCACTGCATGTACCAAGAGTGATTCATCATGCTCATCTCCAATCGATAAGGAATTTTTTCTTTGCCTCTTTGTTCACTTACTAGTTGATAATACATCTGCCTGCATATTGATAACATCCTTGATGACTCCATACCATCAATCTCCAACTATTATGCACCAATCTACATCTACATTCCAGTTAACATCAACATCCATGTTGATATCAGCAATTAGGAGTAGGTCCATGTTTACAAATGTAAAACCTTTCCTTCTCCTTCATCATCCAGGTTCTCATCTCAACTGATTTCTCAAAGTGACAAACTCATCAAACTTACTCTTCCTCTTTTTTCCTTGTACCTCACCATGCCTTCTCTTGTTGATACGATGCATATTTCTCTTTTCACACACCTAAGGCATCTTTATGTTTCCCTTTGGTCATCCAGTATGAGCCTTCAATCACCTACTTTAACTTCTTTGTCTTATCCCAGAGGGTTATGATGTATTCCATGCATGTTGTGAGATAAGATAAGTATTACCACTAACCGGTGGGAGTAGATGGACCGATGCACTTAATGTGCCAATACCTGGTGGAAATGGATCATTGTCACCAGTCAATAAACAACTGGTGGGAACTAGTTGACATTATGTTGCTCAGTCTTCTTTCGACATTGCACTAACATGACTTTATAGAAATTGAGAAAACATATCTTCAACCAAACATATGATCTAGTAGACTGCCCATTTATCTTCCTTGCTATCTTGAGGTAGCACAATTTATGTCAGTCTTCTCTTCATCCTGTGGTAGCATCTTTATCCAGTGGAAGTCCTAATGTATGACATCAAACTACATACTAGTTGCTTGCCCTTATTCATTAATTCAACCTTGCTTTCTTCCTGGTCACATGCTTACCAGTTGGCAATGACACACTGCCAACACATCACTCGCCAATTAACATTCATTACTCACTAGTTGACAATCTATATCGGTAACATGCTACACCAATTGACATCAATGACAACAATACTGGTTGACATCAATGACAACACAATGCTAGCAATCTCCCCCTTTGGCATTGATGTCAACAAATGTAGTATCTAGTATACTACTAGATTCCTTTCCCCCTTTGACAAAAATGACAAAGGGGACTGACAAAACTTTCTACCGATTGCTTCTCCCCCTTTGAGCATTATAGTTTGCATCCTCTCATCTAGCAACAATTGAGATAGAGGGGTCAGATGCCAATTGATACCAATTGCATATACCAATCTGATGCCGATCTGATACCTCTAATACCATTGTGAAATGTGTGTCAATGAATTTGACTTAGCTACGGTCTAACTACATCTTCTCCCCCTTTGGTATGCAAGAAGTTATTCTGACATCAATTTGCTAGCACTGACATAGATACCAATCTTATATTATCCCCCTGTGTAGGTAACTCTCCCTCTTCATCAAATCTTCCCCTTTTACATACAAGTTGAGAACTTCTTTCCCTTTCTATTCACAACTGGTTGAGTACTTTTTCTCCCTTGTTGTAGGCAACTCTCCCTAAACCATAGATCTTAGGTCTTCTTTGCATGTCAGGTTCTAAACCAGGGCTCCAATCTACACCTTGTATTGGTAGAACTGAGAATACATGATCTACAGATGGCCTTCCACTTCCATGATATCCATCATATCTTTGTGATATAATCTGCAATTTTGGCTAACCCTATACTAGACCAACATCTCCACTAAGACATTTTATCCACTGAACCCCATCTTCTTGAGTCAAAAGGCTTTGCTATCAATTTTTGTCCATTAACACTAGCAGTAGTAATCCATCTCACATATGTAGATGTGTAGCCATGGAACTAACTATACACACTACCATTTCATCTTTTCCCCTATGTTGGTATCATCTTGTCCTAACATTTGTCCTTCTCAAAAATAGGGATGAATGATATAATCAATATGTAACTCGCCCTAAAGTCTTGTATCTCCTTTAAGCTTTAGGAGATATCACCTGTGCATTAAATGCATAGTGACTTCCCATGGTCATTTTCTCTTGCTTCTTTCTCTATATTTGCTTGATCTCACTCCTTTTCTCATCTACAGTCTTTGGAGCAATGTTTATTTTCTTCCGATGATTGGCCCTTACTCTACAAGATTTTACACTATGGCCAAAAACATTGTTGTAGTAACATATTGTATGCATGCCAATTGGATGATCATAGAGTCTTCCATTAGCCTTATATTCTCCTCTTCTACTAGTCATTCTATTGTAGTCAACTACTGGAATCAATGGATTTCTTGATCTTGCAAGAACATTCCTCCTTTTGTTCCATGCAAGTCTTTGATTCTCATATCCTCTATAACTTCTTCCATATTGAGCATAACTATTACACCAACTATCATATGACTGAAATTTCTTCTTCCTAAATTCATGGCCTCTATGGCCAAATCCATTACCTTGATAACAGACAAGATTTATGTTTCTTGGCATAGATAAATAATTCTTGTTTGCATAACTCGGAGAGAACATATGCATGTTCCTACTTTCTGAAATCTTATGCCCATATGTACATCTATGACAAACTAAATTGCTATTCCTGGGGAAAACATCTTGTCTCTTCCTGGACCTCTTTTTACATTCATCTACCCTATGACTATAATATTTGTATGAAAAATAGTAACCATAGAAAGAGGGCTTATAGCTTACAAATTTGTTTTGCCAAACATGAGGTGATCTTGCCAATTTGGCTTCTCCATTTCTACTTCTCCAGGGATTGTTCTTGAGTTGTCCTATTTCCATAGTCCTTTCATCTAATCCCTTCCTTCTCCACACTAGTTTTGTCTTGTGAATAGCAACATCTCTTTGTCTTCTACCGACAAAAGGTCTTCTAGGTTGTCTTCTTATGTTCTCATTTTTTATGAAGCCTTCTTCTCCCAACTTTCCTTTCCCTTTTGGATTAGCATTATTCCTTTTTTCAGCAGCAGTCTTTATCTTCATATTTTCACCAATTGTAGTTAGGTCTATCTTCCTTCTTGGAGAATTTTTGATAGTGAAGGTATGTCCTTTGTTATTTCCACTTGAGGAGACAAACTCAATTTCTTTGTTGGAGACAAACCTGCTTGTGGAGAACTTTCTGGTATCAAATCCTAATCCTCTGGTGTCCTTGGAGTGTTTTTGTTTATTCAACATTTTATCCAGGGGTTTAGTGTTGCCATCATACCGGATCCTCACCTTGAGATCATCCTGGAACTTTTAAGGGCTTTCCTGAGTTTCTCCATTTCACCTTTTAGCTTCTAACACACTTTATTTTTTGTCTCCACTTTTAGTTCTAACTCTTCACATTTTCTTCTCTTGGCATCAAAGATTGATTTTAATTCATCAAAAATTCCTTTGGCTTCTCCTAGTTGAATTGTCAATATACTTTTTGTTTGACTCTTCAAGACATGTTTTCAACTGACTGCATTCATTCATGAACATATTTTTTGTAATTCTTAAATTCATCCCTAACATTTTTTAACTCTTCAAGAGCACTTACCAAATCACCTTCAAGATCAACTTCTACCTCAACTTTATTTTCATCTTCTTCATCACTCTCAAAAACATCTTGCCAGTAGGATTGATCTCTATTATCACTTTCTAATGTGTGCATCTCACTTTGTGTCTCTTGAGACATGAAGATATGAGTTTCCTCTTCATCATTGTTGAAGCAGTTGACTGATCCATGTTTATCATTTGTATATTCATGTGTTTTATTTCTCTTCTTTCTCCCACAATCTAGCTCTATGGTGCTAGGTTCATTTCCATAGAGATTCTTCAATCTATCCAACAAACTCATTGCAGGTTTGCGCCTATCCACCTTTGAAGAAACAACATCAGAAAGCCCACTAAGTATAGCCTTCATTGCTTCAGCATTGCACTTATACCTTCTTTCTGATTCATGATCGGTAGGAGGAGTCACTAGACTAGAGAAACCATTAACAACTAATATCCAAATATTATAGCCTAATGAGGACAACTAGACTTCCATTATACAACTCCAAATAAAATAGTTTAAACCATCAAACATTGGAGTAGGGATTGACTCAACTTTAACCATTGTGTTCACACACCAGAATCTACCCAAGCTAGAGAAATCTTAACTAACAAGGAACCTATGCTCTGATACCAATTGTAGAACACAAGATACCACTAAGAGGGGGGTGAATCAGTGGTTATCAATATTCTTAACATTTATATCTTAAATATGTGTACTGATTAGTAGTTCAAACACTAAGTGAATATACCGGTGAGATAGGGGAAGAGATTAGAATGCAAGCACACACAATGACACATCACACAACATGAGATATAAAAGGAAAACCCAATGTGGGAAAAACCTCGATAAGAAATGTTGTTAAAGTCTACTTCTCCAATCCAGCGTCACAATAAAACAATATTATTATAGTATTTAGGGCACCAACCCAAAAAACACCAATCCAAGGAGAAGCAACCCCTAACTATTTATGGGCACCAACCCAAAGGAGCACCAACGCCTACACTAAACACCAACTCAATGATATACAATTAAATAAAAACTTATTACAATGAAAGCACCTTGTTACAAATGAGTTTTGTAACACCTACTCTTTTTCTCTCTACCAATTCAACTCTCCTCTCTCGGTTCAACCCATTTCTACTAGATCATACTCCTCTCTGTTTGATTTCTCTTTTGCTCTTCTTCTACCTTGTCGGATCTCCACTCACACTCTCTCTGCTTTCCTTCACTTTTTGTTGCTAGCTTACCAGTTCATCCACTGTCGATTAGATGAACTATCAAACTCTATAACTGGTTACTAGTTAAACCCCTTTCTTACACTCATATTGATCACTCTTCTTCTTTTCAACAATCACCTTCTATTCTCCATCCTTAATTAATAGCTTACTGACTACTCTATTTTCTTGCTAGTTAAATACCTCTGAGCAGTTGGACCCCTCTTACCAGTTGAACCCCTCTTACCGGTTCTTCTATCAACATTCAGTCACTTCATTATTATGTGATGAACTCTCAAACTGATTACCTCTCTACTTGCACATTCACACTCTCTCTTCACCAGCATCATCATCTTTAATCTTCTATCTACGTATTTATCTTTGAGTTTTCCCACCAAAACATAAATGCAACCTTAGCGTACTAGGGTTTCTTCTAGCAACCACAAACCATATCAGATCCAATGAGATCTTGTTTTAGAGATGGACATCTTGTGACAAATCACACAAAATGTCATTACTTACCCTTTCAGTACATGTTTGTTGGCTTTTCTTTTTGGTCAATCACCATAAATTATCTCATGGTTTGCTTCACCAAATCTGATCTGCACTTGAATATCCTGCATTGATCATTGCATCATAAATGTCAACCTTATGATATGCCTCAAGCTGCATCCTTCTGCACTCAACCCGTGATTTTCGCAATCGACATTTAATTTTAAACCAATCACCAACTACTTCAACTATGCACTATTCATTTTCTACCTAGAGTCCACGTGGTGTCTTTATCGGTGTCCAATTTAACTCATTTCACTGAGTCAGTTTAGGCTCAATCACCGGCCAAATATACTACTCATTTATCTTACCCTGCTGGTATAGACTAATCGAGTAACCTTCATGTTAGTTCTTCTCTGTTCTTCTAGTTGGATAACATAAGCCTAGTCACCAAACTTGCCAATCATAGCATGTACCAAGAGTGAGTCATCGTATTCATCTCCTTCCAATAAGGGCTTTTTGATTTGCCTCTTTTCTTTCTTAGCAGTTGACTTACTTGCTAGTTGATAATACATCTTCCTGCATACTCGTAACATCCTTGATAACTCCATTCCATCCATCTCCAACTGTTATACACCAATCTACATATGCATTCCGGTTGACATCAATATCCCTATTTATATGAGAAATCCAAAGTAGGTCCATGTCTGTAGATGCAAAACCTTTCCTTCTCCTTCATCAGCCAAGTTCTCATCTCAACCATTTTGTCAAAGTGACAAACTCATAACTACTTACTCTTCCTCTTCTATCACAGTAGCTCAGCATGCCTTCTCTTGTTGATCTGGTCAGTATCTCTCTTTTCACACACCTGAGGCATCTTTATGTTTCACTTTGTTCATTTGGTATGAGCCTTCAATAACATGCATTTAACTTCTCTTTCTTATCCTAGAGGGTTACGATTTTTCCATGCATGTTGTGAGATAAGATAAGTATTATCACTAACCGGTGGGAGTAGATGGACTAATGCACTTAACCTACCAAAACCTGATGGAAATGCATCATTGTCACCTGCTAGCTAACAACTGGTGGGAACCAGTTGACATTATGTTGCTTAGTCTCCTTCTAGAACTGCACTAACATGACTTTGTTGAAATTGAGAAAATATATCTTCAACCAGACATATGATCTGGTAGACTGCCAATTTGTCTTCCTTGCTATTTTGAGGTAGCATAATTTTTGTTAGTCTTCTCTTCATCCTTTGACAACATCTTTATCTGGTGGGAGTCCTGCTATATGACATCAAACTATATATTGGTTGCCTTCCCTTCTTCATTAGTTCAACCTTGCTTTCTTACTGGTCACATGGTTACTAGTTGGCAACAACACACTACCAACACATCACTCACAGATTGACATTCATTACTCACAGGTTGACAATCTGTACTAGTAATATGCTATACTAGTTGACATCAATGAAAACAATACTGGTTGACATCAATGACAATACAATGCCAACAAAGACACCCATGCCAAAAGGGAAGCCACATAGAGGATCTAGAGAACTAAAAAGAGCAAAAAATAGCAACATTGACCCACCCACCCTAGGCTAGAACACATAGGAGATCAACCAAAATATAGGAACACAAGAAGGGAAAAATATAAATGACCAAGGAAGCCAAAATCCCCCACCACCAATAGCCAAACTATACCAATAACGACCAAACCTAGGTAGAAAAAATCCCAAAGTCATTATGTTTGTCAAATCCTCCCCCCATCATCAAACAAGGCCAAGTAGGAAACCTTAGAACGTATTTTCAAAGTGGATCCAATTCTCCCACACCAATGCCCATTGCCTCCCATACGAAACCATAATTATAGCATTCTACCAATTTTGTTGAACCTAAGAAAATAAACTATATGACTCTTGATGATATTTATATAGAAACAAAAACCATGTTGTGAACCTTATTGAGAAACATAATCCTGACTATGACTTGCATCATTTTTTACTCAAAAAAGATTATTAATATGTCTAATAGACTATAATATATTACGTCAAAGATTAAGTAGTACCTCTCATGAGAAGTACTAATTGATCAAGTATGTATGGTGATTGTTATCAATAAATAACATCTTTACACACAATAATTATATCTATATAGATACCATAAATATGATGTTATTATTAAGTTGTATGATTTTACCTTTACCATTATATTTTTCATCACCCTTCTAGCACAAGCTAGCACTAAATTCTTAGATGTCACCTTTTCTATTATCCATACCTTAGACAAATTTTATGTGAAGTTGGGGCACTATTGGCTCAATTTAATGAAAGTGATACCGTGCACCATACATAATTTTTTGGCATTCCTTCACAATGGGTCTATTATAGTCACAAATCATAGGTTTTATGTCATAAAAACAATGTGGACACTTCACCCTTCTTTTCTTTTAGCCTCAAAAAATTTAACCTTTGCAACCCTAAGAACATATCATTTTCCTATCATATCAAAAATTTAAACATGAAAGGATATTGGCCTTGAGTAAGCCTAAATTTTCTTCAACTATACATATGGATATTCCTTCTCTACCTCTTGGACCTACACTTATTTGTACCCCTCCTATTCCTCCTACATCATATAGAGGTCAAAGAGAAAAGTGCTACCATAGGACTAAGACTGGGGGGTGAATTAGTCTATAACTCAAAACACTTTACTTTTGATCAATTAAAATCCAAACCCCACTTAACTAATTATTGCAATTATCAAACATGAAAGTAAATAGCATAACATACACATGAACACTATATTTACATGGAAAACCCTAAACAGAGAATAAACATGGTGACAATGACACACAATAGGAAAAATTGATTACAATGTTTAGGCTCAAGGCCAAGGAGCTCACTTCCACTAGAAGGGATTGCAAGACTAAGGTGTACAGCCTTAGGGAAAGATACAAAGGTGGAAAAACTTCCAAAAGGAACACACCTTCTTCTAGTAAGTGCAGATGACCAAATAAACTGAAATGAATAAATATCTCCTCATCATAAAACTATTCTTGAACCACTATATCAAGTGATCAACATCATGGAAAACACATCAGAGAACAAACACTATCTCAAATCTCTTCACAAACTATATTTTGCACTTTTGTTATACCAAATCTACTTGCACATCATTGATATCCTTTTCACATAAAATTAAAAAAATCACATATTCAACTCATATATCCACACCTATATAAACAAGATAATTCGTTGCGACCTTTAATTAGGTTGAGCACAAACAAAATATACAAAATTACATAAATTAGGCCACCTGGACCTATAACATTAATATTGGTCCACTCCAAGAGATAGAGAAGACCCAAACACATCACAACACATCCTTTTCAAGTGATTCCAATTAACCACATGTTCTAACGCATCCTCTAAGGTCAACATCAAATAAAATGTGTAGATAAATAGTATAACACACCTATCAGTCAACCCAAAACTAGTCTCCAATGTATAAAACATAATGCAGATCAACACGCCATGGTGATAGCCATATCAACATCAAAACTCAACCACCAAAGTATATCTAAATGGAAAAGGCATGATCCAAATAGGATACACCATCTCAGCCAATAGGAAACCAACCTAGCTGACAACAATGAACTTAGAACACCATAACTTCACTTTCCAATCAAATCATTAGTAGAAAATTTAAGTAGAAAACTACAAAAACCAAACAAACATGTCCTCCAAGATGCAACACTTAAATTTACAAATCAAAGAATTATCAATTATTATTTGGACTAGTTTTAATAGACTCCCACTATCAGAAACAAAAGTTATATTCAAAATCACTCTTCATAATCTTCACATACCAAAGGAATGCAAAGCATTATTCAACTAGGTCATGGAAAATTATTTTGGCATAACTATTGTTTCCTACATATTGAAACTTCCACTTCACCAAACTTATAAAAACACCTCAATATCACCACCAAAACATATAACAACATCATAAAATGGTTTCTAGACTATCTGCAACACATAGTGGCATAGGTGATAACACAAAATAGGTTGAAATCAATGATAACAACTCAAGTTTCCAATGTTATCCCCCTTTTTCATTGATGGAAACATGCCACCAATAACAAACAAAACTAAACTCTCTCACTTTGACATCAAGGACAAAGGGAACTTTGTTTAACTCTCTCTCTCTCTCTCCCTTTTTTAAAAGCTCTAATAACTAGAATACTCACTTCTCGTAGCCACCTTATCAATCTTGGAGAAAAAGATAACCTTTAGAACTCTCCTTGGATAGATAGACCAATTGAATGCATTTGGTTCAAAAGAGACAATAAATAATCCCTAACTTCTCCTAGAGATATTCAAAGGTATCCTTTGTAAAGCCTTAGAAAATATATCTACAATCTATTCTTTAGTAGGAATATACTCCAATATTACTTCCTTCTCTATAACCTTTTCTCTTAAGAAACGCCACTAGACCGTAATGTTTTTATCCCATGAATGAATTACCAAATTCATTAAAATGTTAATATCAATTGTATTATCATGCATAATAGGCACTACTTCATCATACTTCACCTTAATATCACTAAGAGTTTTCTTCATCCATAATTCTTGAGTACAATAAGCTGTTACTGCAATTTATTTTCTTTTGTAGTAGATAATGCCAATTTTATTTCTTACTCAACCAAGAGACCAACCTATCTCCCAAGAAAAATTCACCACCACTTTCTTTTCTTTTGCCATCTGCACATCTCAACCAATCAACATTAGTATATTCTTTCAGTGTGAAATCATCATTCTTCTCATATCATAATCCATAATCTAGAGTCCCTTCCAAATATCTAAATATCCTCTTCATTGCTTAATCATGAGATTGCTTAGGATTAGTTTGATATCTTGAAACCAAACAAATAGCCTACATAATGTCCGGTCTTAGAGTAGTCAAATACAATAATCCTCCAATCATAAATCTATTATAAAAATTATTAGCATACAAAGATCTATCATCCTTTCTTAACTTACCACTAGTAGTGATAGAGGTTGCAACCTATTTAGAATTCTCCATTTCAATATTCTTCAAAATCTCCTTCATATACTTGGTCTAAGAAACAAAAATAGCTTTTTTCTAGTTGAGTAACTTGAAGAACAAGGGAAAAAAATAGTTCACCTATCATAGACATGTCAAATTCCTTTTCATCTCTTCTGCAAAATTCCTACATACATAATAATCTCCTCCATATATGATCTCATCAATATACACAACAACAATAAAAAATTTATCACCTTCAACTTTTGAAATAAAGATTACTATTAGTAGTACCTTTCCTAAAATTATGCTCCAACAAATACCTTTTTAACCTTACATACCAAGCCCTAGCAGATTTCTTGAGTCCATAAATTTCCTTCTTGACTCTGGAAACCATATTCAAATCTTCTAACAACTTGAATCCATCTATTTATTTAATATATACTTCTTTAAGTTCTCAATTTAAGAATTTTGACTTGACATTCATCTAATATACCTTGAAGATTTTGTAAGTAGTATATGCAAGAAACATCCTTATATCCTCCATTCTTGCAACCAATGAATATATCTCCTCAAATGCTATGCCTTCAACCTATAAATAACCCTTACATACCAATCTTTCCTTATTCCATGTAGCTTTTCCATCTTCATTCAGCTTGCCCTAGAACACCCACATAGTTCCTATCAAATTATTTTCCATTGGTCTAGATACTAGTTTCCTTGTGTGATTATTCTCTAGTTGTTTTAGGTCCTCTTCCATTGCCTTAATCTAGATTTCATGCTTGCTAGCTTCCATATAGTGATTTGGTTCTGCCTAAGATAAGAAACAATAGTTTTCTTGATTACTGGTTTCTACAAGTCTTCTTCAAGTTTTTGAACTCATTTATTCTTATCTCTAGTAATTTGTTCCTCTCAATGATTCTTCTTTACAAAATTTTCTTGTGTTTAAGGAGTCTATTCAAGTTCCTTTTTTTGCAATTTTTTATTTTTTCTCTTTTGGAGAAACCTTTACTTCTACAACCAACAGAACAACTTTTATCTTGGTCTTAGATTTAGGTAGAATCAGAGTTTGATTCCATCTTCACTAACTTTGACATTTGCACTCTCCACAATCTTGTTTAGTCTTTTGTTGTAACACTAGTAATCTTTAATTCTTGTGGAATATCTCAATAATATGCCTTCATCTGATCTTGCATCAAACTTTCCTAGATCTTCTTCATCTCTCCTTATGTAGTACTCATAATCAACAATTATGAGATACATGACTTTAGGAGGTCTTCCATTCCATTTATCACAAGGTGTCTTCATTTGATCCACTCTTATCAAAACCTTGCTAAGAATATAAATAGTAGTGTGCATTCATGTTTTCCAATACACATTAGGCAAGTTAGTATCATTCATCATAGTTGTAGCCATTTAAACAACAATCCTATTTTGTTTTTATAACTCCATTTTGTTGAGGGGTCCTAGTAGTAGAAAAATGTCTTCTAATACCATAATCCTCATAAAATCTATAAAATTCATTTAAAATAAACTATTCTCCTCTACCAAACCATAAACATTTGATCTTAGCATCAAGTTGATTTTCAAACATAGACTTGAAAATTTTGAATCTTTCTAAGGCTTTATACTTTTATTTCAAGAAAGTAACTTACACAATTCAAGTAAAATACCTTGCACTATTTAGTCCTTTTTTCCTTTTAGGTCCACATAGATTTTTATTCACCAACTCTAAAGGTTTTGAAGCTAGATAATCCTTGTTCTTGAATCTCTTGTTTTTATGCTTTCCCAGTGACATTCCTTGGATATGGTATCAACATTTTTGATAATCTTTAGCAAATATCTTATAACATGAGTAGAACTAATCTTCACCATATTGTTAAATTTTCTAAGTCCCATGCTTTTGTATCATAACCAACATTAACTATTGTATACGAACATACAACTACTACTATTGTTATCCTTCACATAGTAGACTTTACCATCAGTCCTTATACCTTCTACATCTAATCTTCCAAAACTTCCTTTTCTGATCTCACTTCTAGACCCATGAAATATGATTTTATATCCCTTGATACACATCTAACTCACACTCAAAAGATTATGTCTCAAACCATTAAGATAATAAACATAATTAGTCTTATAGTTAATATCAATTGAAATAGTACCTTTACCAGAAATAGGTGCAACTTCCTCACATACAAATTTGAGTAATCCATTATCATACTTCTCAAAATAAATGAGCTTTCCCTTGTTACCTATCATATGATTTGAACATTTAAAGTCAATTATCCATAACTAAGGCTCTACTTTTCCATGTAGTGAAATCTTCTCATCCTCTAGTTTTTCATTGTTCTTTACATCTTTCATATTGTTAGACCTTCCATCACTCTTCTCCTCTATAGCTAAAAATAATGATTCTTCATTTGAGTCATTTCCATCCTCTTCAAATGAATGAATTGAATAGAAATTGTTCTTAGATTTTTCTATATCATAAATTCTTCTATTTCTATTATTCCATCTATGATTATCTCTTCCCTTATTATAATCATTAGATCTTCTATCATAGACTTCCTTTGAAGTACATCTAGAAGCATAATGACCAATTATTTCACAATTGAAACATTTAAAGGGTAACTTACCTTTCTAATTTTCAAATCCTTTCTTTGGTCTTCTTACAAATATTTATTCTATCTCATCAATGCCATTTCTTGGTTCCAATTCATCTTCAATCTTCTTGCTAGATTTAAATGTAGTATCTTTCTTCACTTTTTGTCATTCATCTAGCTCATGAATCTGGTGCAGGAGCACCTGAGCACCTGAATGCTCAAATCCTAGCAGATATAGCATTTTGTTGCAAATTAAGCATGTGTCTTTATTTTATGCTTCTAGTAGGTTTAATAGGTTTGTAGTATGGAACTCACTTTTGTTTAAGAGTTTCCAAGATTTTTGGTTTTTGCTCAGTGGGCCAAAAACTGTCAATTTTGGGTCCAAATGAGCATTTTTGAATTTTTGATGGTGTAAAGCCTTGAAAGGAATTGGAGCATGTTTATTTAGTGTTTATAATGATTTTGAGTCATTGGTTTGAGTGCCAAGTCACCGGGAGTCAAAATGCAACTTTTGAGCAACAAAAGTTGTCAAAAAGTGCAAAAAAGTGATTTTTGGTGGTTTTGGTTAGTTCCAGCCTATACCTTTCCATACAAGGGCTTCAATAAGTTGGAACATGTATAAGAAACCATGTTCCCATCATTTTATGGGTTGGTCATGTTGGAAAAGTAAAAGAAATACTTATTTTGCTCTTGTTTTTGTGAGTTTTAACTAGTTTCCTGCACTTTTGAGAGTACAGTCCGTACCATGGCTTCATGAGTCTGTACTACTCCTGTCTTTCATTGGTGTGATCTACTTTGATGTTTGAGTAGTGATTTCTGATCTTTTTTTTTGGTGATTAGAACAAGTTTTGTTTGAAGTACTCTTAACAAAGGCATTGTTTTGTGGTTCCAATGGAAGGTCATTCATGGTCCACCTAGTTTCTTCTAAGTCTATTCATCCATGGCTTTGAGGAAATTTGTTGGACCCTTTGTACATACTGTATCATACATCTATTTTCCTTTTCTAGCAATGCACAAGTGTTTGTAAGCCCATGGCAAGTATGTGAAGTGGACAACTTGGCTTGGGTATTCATAAAGTTGTTTGAATGGTACTTTGTTGTTCATAGCACTGTACTTTGAAATGTTGAAGAAGAATTGAGTTGGAAAGGGCTATCATTGCATTTTACCATCCTTGTCTCTCTCATGACTTGGTTGGATGCAAGAAGCAAAGGTGTAATCAAACTGTAAAACAGTGTGTCACTGTTCCATTGTTGAAATCTCATTGCCAACCTTCCTAATGGATAGTATTGAATGATGGATTCCTCTTTTATGCATCATGGGAATGTATTTACAAGTGTTTTCAATGCTAAGAAGACAAGGTGCACAATTTGGTTGTAAAGGACCTAAATAAGGATCCTAGAAAAGTGTATTCTCTGTCATAGTCTTATAATGTTGTCATGCTTTGTGGCATCTTTTAAGTGTTCAAAATAACAAGATCTTTGAAGAGGCTATATGCATTGTTTTACCTTGCCATTAACATCTCTTTTCAGGCTAGGGACATAGTGAAGAAGTAATCAAAACAAAGAAAGAAAGTTGTATCAGTCTTAATACTGTCAAAGTGCAGTGATGGCGGGTGAATGAACAACAGTTATAAAAAATCCTTTCCTATTTGTTTTGCAGCTTGTTCCAACTTATTTCAAGTCATTTTTGCATCTATATTTGATAGAGTTTCATTATATTTGGTTTACCAATGTTAAAAATGTATGCAAAACCTTGAAAAAAAAAATTTGTTGTCTCAGTCCTCTAGACTATTATTTCTGTGTAAAAGCAGCAGTATGGCATTTGTTTGACATAATGACAGTATTCTAAGATAGGGTTTGAATCCTTGGGAGTGTTTGGTATATGTCATAGAAAAGTTTGAAACATTTAATTGGGTCTAGTATCATGGAGAAGGCCTTTAAATTGCAAACCCTCACTAAAACCCTCAAAAACCCTTGAAAAGTGCCTATTTTGTGGGACAGTCCTCAAATAGTCCGTACAGTACTTGCCATAGAAAAAATCCTTGAGTTTTCATCATTAATTGACCACATCTCCAAGGATTTTCCATGAAGTTTAGCAGATTGAGCAGGGTGAACAATTTTCACTAAAAACTAGGGCTAATCCTAGTAGCCTTTTTGGGGCTAATTTGACAATTTCATGAAATCGGTAAGGAAGGAGAAGTTAATGATTGTTTCAAACCATCAAAATTGATAAGTTAAGACTTGAGACACCGTACTACAAGCTCCATAGCATGGCATTAAGGCATTTGATCAAGATGACCTTTTGAACCTAGAAGTTGCCTTGAGTAGAACAACGCTCATTGCATCCAACTTGGATATTTTCACTCTTGAAAAGGTGAGGGACAGTCATCAGACTTTCCAAACCTATCCAAATGCTCATCCAACATATTAATATGATTAAAATCCTTAAAAGGTGCAAACAAGGTTAGGTAAACCATGGTTCTCCAACAGTTGCCCATTCTTGGAAGAGAGGAGATTCAGCAAGTTGGACAACCAAACTTGTTCATTTTTAGTGACACACAAGAGGACCTGATTTCAGATTTGAATGCCTTAGCATGGAAGGTAAGGAGGAGTGATGTACAATACAATAGGGTGCAAGCAGTGTTGAATAGAGAGGAGGAGATAGGAGAAAGGTTTAGAAGAATCCCATTTGTGCCTAGGGATTGATTTGGGAAGCACATTGAAAACAAAAGCCCACCAACCTCAAAAGAAGACCAACTTCTACTCTACCTCCTCATCATAGTGGTATCAGAGCCAATTCAGATTTGGGTTGAGAGATTAGCACATGTCAGGTAGTGAGTCAGTGGGAGACAACACCAACAACATGGTGACCAATGCAAAGTTAGCAAAGAGGATGGAGGATCAGGTTGAAGAAAATAGACTCCTTAGGGAAAGATTACAACAACTTGAAGAAAAGTTGAACCAAGTAGACGTCAAGACTGAAGAATTCAGTGAGAGAGTAGAAAATGCTGAAGATAAGAAGGAAACCTTAGAGGAAGAAGTCCCAGAACCAGATCCAATCTTGGATAGAGAACAAGAAACTTTTTTACAAGCTTTGAAAGATTTGAGTGGAAAGGCCCTAGATGGAGTGTCCCTTTTCAGTGGCAAGATGGAACCAGAAGCACTAATGGAGTGGATAGAGGGTCTAGAGAATCACTTTGAATGTGATGGAATTACTGAAGCACAGAAAGTGAAGGTAGCCAAATCTAGAATGAGAGGGGTAGCCTTTGGTGGAAGTTCATCCAAGAGGAAAGGGTGAAAGAGGGAAAGAAACCCATAGCCACCTGGAAGGCAATGGTAACTAAAATCAAAGACACCTACATTCTTGAAGATTATGAAATCCAATTACATAGGAAGAGAAAAAACTTGAGACAGAAAGACCTAGATGTCAGTAGTTACACTAAAGAATTCCAAAAACTATGCCTTAGATCTAAGGTACAAGAAGATGAAAATGTTAGAGTAGCTAGGTATCTCAATGGGTTAAGATGGAATATTCAAGAAGAGTTAAGCCTATGGTGTCCTAACACATTACAGAAGTGTTATCAACTAGCACTGAAGGTAGAAGAGAGAAACAAGAAGAAACAAGAACAGAATGGTAGAGGCAGAGGCAGAGGAAACAGAGGCAGTCATAGAGGCAGTTTTGGGGGAAGAAACACAGATCATAGGTCCCAATGAGAGTCTAAGCTTATTGAGCAAAGTGGGGATTCTCAGAGAAAACCCAACTATAGGGGTAGGGGATGAAGGGGTAGATCTAATGGACCTAGAAGAGGTTCATACTTCTCCACCATGAAGTCTTATAACTGTCAAAAACTAGGCCATCTAGCATATAGATGCCTAGAGAAGCCAAGTTCATCTCAAGGAGGTGATAAGAGAGTCCATTTTGTGCAAGAGGAAACCACACCAAATCAAAGGTGTCTACCATTAGAAGAAGGGGAAAACCTCATGATCAGGAGGATCCTCATGAAAGAGCCATCTCAAAAAGATATGTCTCAAAGGAAAGCTCTTTTCAGGATCAAATGTAAGATCCAAGGAAAGGTGCGCAAACTTATCATTGACTCAGGATCAACTGACAACATCATATCAGAAGAAGCTGCTACAAAACTTCAACTACCTAGGATACAACACAATGAGCCCTACAAGGTCACATGGTTGGAAAAAGGGTAGCATGTATTGGTGAGTGAACAAACATGGGTAGAGTTTAACATAGGTGAGTACCAAGATAAGATTTTGTGTGATATACTACCTATGGATGCTTTTCATTTGCTTTTAGGAAGACCTTAGCAATTTGATAGGAAAGCACAATATGATGGTGAAAAGAACTCATACTCATTTTTCAAGAATGGTATCAACTATAAAATTCAGTCCCTTAATGAAGAAAGTGAGGGCAGCAAACCACAAGTTCCTAACACTTTGTTAGTTGGTGAAAAGGAGTTCATTCATACCCTAAAAGAAGGTGATGGCATAGGTTTTGCATTGGTAACTAAACCAGTTGATGAAAAGAAAGAAAAGAAGGTAGAAATCCCATATGAGGTGCAACAACTTCTAGATCAGTTTAAGTTAATTGTTAGTGATGGTGTACCAACCTGTCTACCTCCTCAGAGAGCCATTAGCCACCAGATAGACTTCATCCCAGGTGCATCCTTACCAAACAAAGCTACTTACAAAATGACACCTGAAAAAAATCAAGAAGTGGCAAGACAAATCCAAGAGCTCTTAGACCAAGGATTGATTAGAAAAAGTATTAGTCCATGTGCAGTACCCATAGTGTTAGCACCTAAGAAAGGTGGGGCTTGGAGACTCCACCCAAACCTTAAATGGGGACCACAAAAACAACTTTTATTTTAAAAAGTCTTTCACTTTCATCTTCTAAAGTCATGCCCTGCCCTACACAGAACCCATGTGACCGTACTTTCTTCCTTTTATTAAAAGGATTAACACTTGCCGCTCCCTCCCATGTGACTCTGAGCCTAAGTCGTCTTCCTTTTCCCTTTCCCCCCTTTCCTGATGCTATATATATCATATCCGCTTTGCTTCGCTTTCACTTTGAGCAGATTCAAGAGCAATAAATAGGATCACAATCAGGTATAGATTCCCCATCCCTAGGATAGAAGATCTTATGGATTGTTTAAGGGGAGCAAAATATTTCAGTAATATAGACCTAAAAAGTGGTTATCATCAAATCCGCATCAAAGAGGGGGATGAATGGAAAACAACTTTCAAGACAAATGAGGGGTTGTATGAATGGCTAGTCATGCCATTTGGGTTAACAAATGCACCCAGTACATTTATGAGATTGATGAATGAGGTGTTATATGACTTCATAGGTAGGTTTGTAGTTGTGTACCTTGATGACATCTTAATTTTTAGTAAAACCAAGGAAGAACAGTTCCAACATTTGCATATTGTCTTACAAAGATTGAATGATGAACAACTTACTATCAATCTAGAGAAATGTGATTTCCTTAAGCAAGAGCTGGTCTATTTGGGTTTTATTGTTTCAGGGGGTGATTTGAAGATGGATCCAAGTAAGGTAGAAGCCATAGTTAATTGGCCAACCCCTAAGAATGCTAGTGATGTTAGGAGTTTTCATGGACTTGCTCAATTTTATAGGAAATTTATTAGAGGTTTCAGTGAAATATGTGCACCTATGTTGGAAACCATTAAGGGTGGTGTGAAAGTGAAATTTCAGTGGACAGAAGCAGCCAACAAGGGATTTGAATTGCTGAAAGTCAGAGTTGCTACTCAACCAGTGTTGATTCTACCTAGTTTTGACAAATTGTTTACCTTAGAGTGTGATGCAAGTAACATTGCTATTGGTGTTGTTTTGAGTCAGGATAATAGGCCTGTTGCATTTTTCAGTGAAAAGCTTAATGATGCTAAGAAGAAATATTCTTCATATGATCTTGAAATGTATGCTTTGGTTTTGGCACTTAGGAAATGGAGGCATTATCTTCTTCCTAAAGAATTTGTGGTTTACACTGACAACCAAACACTTAGTTTTCTCAATTCACAGGATAAGCTTAGTCACATACATGTTAAATGGGTAGAGTATTTGCAAGCATATACCTTTACTTTGAAGCATAAGAAAGGACAGTGCAATAAAGTAGCTGATGAATTGAGTAGGAGGTTACTTACTGTTCAAGAAATTCAGATTAGAAGTATTGGTATAGAATGTTTGAAGGATTTATATCCACATGATTCTGATTTTGCTGATATTTACAAGGTTTGTCAAGATTTTCAGAATACTTTTCATAGTGAATATGCTAACTATACTTTGCAGAATGGATTGTTATTCAGCGATGGATAGCTGTGTGTGCCAAAAGGTTCAATGAGGGAGAATCTGATATAGGAAAAGCACAATGGTTGCTTGAGTGGTCACTTTGGTCTTAATAAGACTTTGGAATTGGTTCAGAGGCACTATTTTTGGCCTAAGATGAAGGCAGATGTCAGGAAATATGTTGAGCAATGCATGGTATGTTAGAAAGCCAAGGGTACTAGCATTAATGCTAGTTTGTATCAGCCTCTTCCCATACCTTCTAGGCCTTGGGATTGCATCAGTATGGATTTTGTGGTAGGTTTGCCCAGAACTAAAGCAGGGTGTGATAGTATTTTTGTGGTTGTTGATAGATTTAGTAAAATGGCACATTTCATACCTTGCAAAACTACTGATGATGCTAGTCATATTTCTTTTCTTTTCTTTAAGGAAGTTGTAATAATTCATGGTTTGCCATCCAGTATTGTATCTGATAGAGATGCTAAGTTTTTGGGTCATTTTTGGAAAACTTTATGGAAGAAATTGGGTACTAACTTGTCTTTTGGCTTAGCTTATCATCCATAGACAGATGGCCAAATAGAAGTGGTGAATAGAACATTGGGTAACCTACTCAGATGTCTTACCAAAGAATATGGGCAAAGTTGGGATCAGCTCATCCATCAGGCAGAGTTTGCATACAATGACAGTGTAAACAGATCCACTGGTAAGAGCCCATTTCAGATTGTTTATGGAATGCATCCTAGAGGTGTTTTTGAGTTAAATGATGTAACTAATTTGTAGCATGTGAGTGGTACAGCAGAAGATATGGCATAGTCTATGAAAGAAATTCATGAGCAGGTACAGAAGTCTTTACAGGAAACTACTCAAAAAGTTAAGGAGAGAGTTGATGCTTCAAAAAGAGATGTTCAATTTTCACTGGGTGATTATGTGATGGTCCATCTCAACAAGTCATGGTTATAGAAAGGAGTGCCTACTAAGTTGCAAATGAGAAGAGTAGGACCATGCAAAATCTTGGCTAAGTATGGCCATAATGCTTACAAAGTTGATTTGCCTAATGAAGTTTCTATGTCTCCTATTTTCAATGTTGCAGATTTGGTGCCATTCAAAGGGGAGCTACCATTAGAATCACAAAGAGTTTTAGATCTTTCTCATTCCCTTTCTGATATTTCTCCCCTCTTCTTCTACTCCCATTCCTCAGCAGGTACTAGATTCAAGAATCATCAAAAGACAAGAAACCACACCTACATGGAGCATCTCATCAAGTGGAAGGATAAACCAGCTTCTGAAGCCACATGGATACCTGAAAGTGACTTTCTCAAAGCTAGAATTCCTCTTTCTTTACTTCCCAAAGGAGTCACATGACTTCTTTGTCCTTAGGGGAGTATGGTGCAGGAGCACCTAAGCACCTGAATGCTCAAATCCTAGCAGGTATAGCATTTTGTTGCAAATTAAGCATGTGTGTTTATTTTATGCTTCTAGTAGGTTTAATAGGTTTGTAGTATGGAACTCATTTTTGTTTAAGAGTTTCCAAGATTTTTGGTTTTTGCTCAGTGGGCCAAAAACTGTCAATTTTGGGTCCAAATGAGCATTTTTGAATTTTTCATGTTGTAAAGCCTTGAAAGGCATTGGAGCATGTTTATTTAGTGTTTCTAATGATGTTGAGTCATTTTTTTGAGTGCCAAGTCACTGGGAGTCAAAATGCAACTTTTGAGCAACAAAAGTTCCCAAAAGTTGTCAAAAAAGTTATCAAAAAGTGCAAAAAAGTGATTTTTGGTGGTTTTGGTTAGTTCCAGCCTATACCTATCCATACAAGGGCTTCAATAAGCTGGTACATGTATAAAAAACCATGTTCCCATCATTGTATGGGTTGGTCATGTTGGTCATGTTGGAAAAGTAAAAGAAATACTTATTTTGCTCTTATTTTTGTGAGTTTTAACTAGTTTCCTACACTTTTGAGAGTACAGTCCATACCATGGCTTCATGAGTCCGTACTACTCCAATTTTTCATTGGTGTGATCTCCTTTGATGTTTGAGTAGTGATTTCTGATCTTTTTTTTTTGGTGATTGGAAAGAGTTTTGTTTGAAGTACTCTTAAGAAAGGCATTGTTTAGTGATTCCAATGGAAGGTCATTCATGGTCCAACTAGTTTCTTCTAAGTCTACTCATCCATGGCTTTGAGGACATTTGTTGGACCCTTTTTAAATACTATATCATACATCTATTTTCCTTTTCTAGCAATGCGCAAGTGTTTGTAAGCCCATGGCAAGTATGTGAAGTGGACAACTTGGCTTGGGCATTCTTAAAGTTGTTTGAATGGTACTTTGTTGTTCATAGCACTGTACTTTGAAATGTTGAAGAAGAATTGAGTTGGAAAGGGTTATCATTGCATTTTACCATCCTTGTCTCTCTCATGACTTGGTTGGATGCAAGAAGCAAAGGTGTAACCAGACTGTAAAACAGTGTGTCACTATTTCATTGTTGAAATCTCATTGCCAACCTTCCTAATGGATAGTATGGAATGATGGATTCCTCTTTTATGCATCATGGGAATGTATTTACAAGTGTTTTCAATGCTAAGAAGACAAGGTGTACAATTTGGTTGTAAAGGATCTAAATAAGGATCCTAGAAAAGTGTATTCTCTATCACAGTCTTATAATGATGTCATGCTTTGTGGCATCTTTTAAGTGTTCAAACTAACAAGATCTTTGAAGAGGCTATATGCATTGGTTTACCTTGCCATTAACACCTCTTTTTAGGCTAGCGATAGAGTGAAGAAGTAATCAAAACAAAGAAAGAAAGTTGTATCAGTCTTAATACTATCAAAGTGCAGTGATGGCGGGTGAATGAACAACAGTTATCAAAAATCCTTTCCTATTTGTTTTGTAGGTTGTTCCAACTTATGTCAAGTCATTTTTGCATCTATATTTGATATAATTTCATTGTATTTGGTTTACCAATGTTGAAAATGTATGCAAAACCTTGAAAAAAAAATTTTGCTATCTCAGTCCTCTAGACTGTTATTTCTGTGTAAAAGCAGTAGTATGGCATTTGTTTGACATAATGACAGTATTCTAAGATAGGGTTTGAATCATTGGGAGTGTTTGGTATATGTCATAGCAAATTTTGAAACATTTAATTGGGTCTAGTATCATGGAGAAGGCCTTTAAATTGCAAACCCTCACTAAAACCCTCAAAAACCCTTGAAAAGTGCCTATTTTGTGGGACAGTCCTCAAACAGTCTGTACAGTACTTGCCATAGAAAAAATCCTTGATTTTTCATCATTAATTGACCACATCTCCAATGGTTTTCCATGAAGTTTAGCAGATTGAGCAGGGTGAACAATTTTCACTAAAAACTAGGGCTAATCCTAGTAGCCTTTTTGGGGCTAATTTGACAATTTCATGAAATCAGTAAGGAAGAAGAAGTTAATGATTGTTTCAAACCATCAAAATTGATAAGTTAAGACCTGAGACACCCTACTACGAGCTCCATAGCATGGAATTAAGTCATTTGATCAAGATGACCTTTTGAACCTAGAAGTTGCCTTGAGTAGAACAATGCTTATTGCATCCAACTTGGATATTTTCACTCTTGAAAAGGTGAGGGATAGTCATCAGACTTTGCAAACCTGTCCAAATTATCATCCAACATATTAAAATTATTGAAATCCTTAAAAGGTGCAAACAAGGTTAGGTAAACCATGGTTCTCCAACAGGTGCCCATTCCTGGAAGAGAGGAGATTCAGCCAGTTGGACAACCAAACTTGTTCATTTTTAGTGACACACAAGATGACCTCATTTCAGATTTGAATGCCTTAGCATGGAAGGTAAGGAGGAGTGATGTGCAATACAATAGGGTGCAAGCAGTGTTGAATAGAGAGGAGGAGACAGGAGAAAGGTTTTAGAAGAATCCCATTTGTGCCTAGGGATTGATTTGGGAAGCACATTGAAAACAAAATCCCACCAACCTCAAAAGAAGACCAACTTCTACTCTACCTCCTCATCAAAATCCCAAAGGTAGAGATTGAGAAATACAACTAACTCAAAGTGTATTTATTCATATCATTGCTTTCTTTAATGGTGTACTTCTTAGGTTTGTAACATTTAGGCAATTCAAACATCACTTTTCTCACAACTTCACTTTCCTCAAATTTGGTATGAATACCCTTAATTGCACTCACAATCTCAGTTACCCAATGTCCTTATTGTTTGGCATTCCAAGGTTCTCAAACTTGTGCTTTATATTTGTCAACTTGGCTTGCCTTATCTTTCAATCACATTCATATACACTATTTGGCTTCTCCCAAACCTCTTTAGTAGACTTCAACCCAATAACCTAGAAAATACTGCATCAGTTAAACAACTCATAATTGCAACAATAGCCTTCTTTCGCATGCCCCTTAACCTCATCCAGGGTTTGAGGACCAATTATTGGAGAACTACATCAATTTTTAATGTTCTCCCAAATTATAATCAGTAGAGCTTCCAATTGATATTCCAAGAGTCTCCAAGATCTAATACCAATTGTTAAACACATCATAGGATTGAGAGGAGGGGAGTGAATGATAAAACATGAAATAACAAAGAACAACATACACATGAACACTAGATTTAAATGGAAAATAATAAACATAGAAAAACCATGGTGATACTCACATTAAAAATAGGAACATCAAATTACAATGTTTAGGTTGAAAGCCAAGGAGCTCATTTCCCATAAAAGGACTTGCAATACTAAGGTGAATAACCTTAGGGAAAGATACAAAGGTGCACAAAATTCCAAAATTAATAAAACTTCTTCTAGGAGGTGTAGAGGATAAAATGATCTAAAATGAACAAGATCTCCTCATCATGAAATCATCCTTGAACCATTGTATTAAGTAATCAATATCATGGCAAACACATCTAACAACAAACACTATCTTAAAGATCTTCACAAATTGTCTTTTGCACTTCTGCTATACCAAATCTACAATAACATCATTTGTATCCTCTTCACAACAATTCACATGCATCTCATGCTCAAATCATACATGTTCACTCCTATATATACAGGATAATTCATTGAGACACCAAACTAGGTCAGCCACAAGCAGAATATACAAAATTATATTATTTAGGTCACCCAGACCAATAACGTCAAGTGTGGTCCACTCCATGAGATAGAGATGACCCAAGCACATTGAAAAAAACATCCTTTCCAATCAATTCCAAAAAACTACATGCACTAAAAAATTCTCCAAATTTGACGTAAAATAAAATGTGCAAAATAATGTAGCACTCCAATCAGTCAACTAAAAACCATTCTCCAATTTTCAAGTTAACATAATGTGGATCTACAAGTTAAAATAATGTATCCTACTAGAGCTTGAGGTTACTGAGATCCTCAAGAGCCTCATATGATTGTGTTGTCTTTCTGTGTGTTTTATGTTTTTAGTTTGTTGGTTCTTTGCCGGTCCTTTGTCTACCCATTTTGACATTTCTTGGATTCTTGGTTGCGCTTTGTATTGTCCTACCTTTTGTAGCATGTTTTTTTGTTTTGATTTTTCTAATGCTCTAGTTCTAAGTCTTTTAGAATCTTTTTTGTAAAGGGTTTCAGGGCCCCTTCAAAACCTTTTTTTTCCTTAATCCAAAACATAATTTAGATCTACACGTACCATGGTGAGACCCATGTCAACATTAAAAACCAACCACCAAAGTATATCTAAACCAAAATGAAATGATTTGGATAGGATACACCACCTCAGCCAGCCCAAAACCAACCTAGCTAATAACACTAACTCATAACACCATAACTTCACATGCCAATAAAACCATCACTAAAACTCTAAACTGGAACACTACACAAACCAAACAAACATGTCTTGCAAGCCACAAAACTTGAATTTACAAATTAAAGAATCAACAAGCATTCTCAAGATGAGTTTTGACTAACCACAACTATTAGAAATAACAAATAACTCCACCACATGAGAAATAGAGGACATGTAAACTTGATAGTACAATATACATAAATTATATAAATAATAACCAAAAATGGACTTTATAATATTCACAAACCAAAGGAATGCAATGAATTCTTATACTGGGCTATTAAAAACTCTTTCCTACATAAATATTATTTCCTAGATATTAAAAGTTCCACTACACCAGCCTTCCATAAACAACCCAATATCATTACTAAACCATATAACAATATCATAACATATATTTATGAACCATCTGCAACACATAGTGATTTTCAATGAAAATATAGGATAGGTTGACACCAATGACAACACAAGCCAACAACTCAAGTTTCCAAAAAAATTCACCCCATATCCTTTATGTCTCAACCTACCGAGGTTTCTTCCATCTACAAAAGAAAAAAAAACCCTGTGTTGATAGATCTCAAACCTTCTTCAGATTTAATTCATAAAAAGAGAAATCATAGAGTGAATGAATGCTAACAAAGATTCTATTCCAAGGATCATGGCCTTGCTTCGCAATTTTCTTCCTCTCCACAACTATCTAATGTTGAATCGGTCTCATTTTCTCTATCTTTACTTGACATAGAGAGGAATTTATCTTAATCAACCATATCAAAAATGAAAATATATATGCCAAATGATTGTTTTTCTTCATCTCCTTAATGCAATAGATATCATATTATTATTAATTTGTATGATGATGTTGATTCTATTGATTATAATTCCATGTGTGAGGTTTTAGGGACTAATCATGAGCTATCTTAAAGATTTACAAAAATTTAAATCCTAGCTCCTAGTGACAAACAAAGTGATTCGTCATTAGAGCATGGTCCTTTTTTGGAACTTGTGGTAGCTCATTTTACCATGCTTGTTATGGCTCATCTTACATGTTATCAACCATCCCTAAATGATGTTAAGAAAGATTAGGAGAGGGATAGTTTTCTAGACTAGCTTCACTTATGCAGTGGACTCTTGTTTGTATTTGGTTGCATGTTATACTCGATGTGTATTTGTGTTATCTTAATCTCTCTTTGGTTGACGCCTCTTATTTTGTAGGTGAAATACAATGAAGGGAATATATTATCGCATTCCTCTTTTTGTATCTAAATTATTCTATATGTCATATTCATGTTGCATCAAAAATATGTGATGCAGGAGCATCCTCGATCGATAGGCAATCTTGCATCAACCAAAAACATTTTCCTTTCTTATTTACTTCTTTATGCAGTTTCAATATTCTTACTAGTATGTACCAATAGTTTTTTGTTCTTTATGGCAGATCTTGTTTGTAGTTTACTAGTGGTTTCATGTGGTTGATTCAAGATTTCTAGTTCATTTGGGTTCTTCTCCGATCAGTTATGGCTTCCGGTTGGCTATTTTTGGGTTCCTGGGACAGTTCTTGTGCTTACTAGTTGGTTTTCCTTCATTACCGGCATGATTCTTGGCAGATGGATCCATCTTGGGTCTTGTTCAATGTTGTTTGTTGTTTGGCATGATTTTCTGGAAGGATTTATTAAATCTTAGGGCTGACCTAATTACACGTTTTAGTTTCCTGCATTGGTGAATGTAATCTTTTGAGGCCACCCTAGATATGTTCTGATGGGTATAAAAATGATGTTATGTAATCATTTATAGGGGCAGAGGAAGTAGAACTAAGAATAAGGATTAAGATTCACATGTTGTGATCTAATTGATTCTTACAGTCCTAGTTGGATTGTATCTGGCTTGAAGCCTGCATGTAATCGTTAACTACCAAATGTTCTTTGATGATAATCTAATGATTACTGGATGATTTTTGGAAGTTCTATGGCTTGAATATGATATGTTTATATGAATTTATTATATTTTCTTGTTGTTTGCATTATGTCTCTCTCGCTGCATAAGTCGGTTGACTCTTTTGAGGGTTTTTACCGGTTATGGTTGCATCAATTGGTATCAAAGTTGGTTATGGACCGACTGGTGGAAGAGTAATTTATGAATAGTGAGGCATTCCTTGAGGTTAATAGATCACCGATTGGAGGCAGGTTGCATGTGTGTTCAATAGATCGCTGAGGGGAGGCAATTGAAACTAGTAGTTAGATCGTCAAGTTGAGACTATTCACTGCAGTGGAAAGAGAGATGCCATCGAGGAGAATAAAAACCCAGAGGGTAGAAATCCGGAATGCTTTGGATGGTTTGTGAAGAAACCATGACTCCAAGGATGAGTATGAGGAAGCTGGTGAAGAGCTTGAGGAAGCTGAAGGACCGCAAGATGAGAGAGAGGAAAGATTCCTAAGAGTGATGGCACAAGAAAGTAAAATGCATAAGGTTGAGGTTTCTAACTTTTCTGGAACATTGAATGCGAAGGATCTGATCGATTGGATCAGAGAGTTGAAAGACTACTCTGACTTTGAGGATGTCAAGGACCCATACAGAGTCTGGTTGGTACAAACGAAGTTCAAAGGGAATGCTACCTTGTGGTGGAAAGAGTTGTAGAAAAACAAAGTGGAGAATGGTGAATTAAAGATCACCCAGTGGAGACAGATGGTTACAAGTTTGAAGGCCAAGTTCATACCCAGAGACTATGAACTGGAGTTGTTCAAGAAGTTGTAGAACTTGAAACAGAGAAACATGACTATGAAGGAATATACAGAGGAATTCTATGAGGTGGTAATCAATTATGGACATAGAGAGATGACAGAGAAAAGGTGGCGAGGTACACCAATGGACTTTCTTTTAACATTCAAGATGAGATGAGTATGTTGAAGGTTTCAATAGTTGAAGAAGCTTACCAGTATGCTATGAAGGCTGAGGAGAAGGTGAGAAGAAGATAACCGAATAAGGCAAAGGATAAATTCAAGATGAAGGATAGTATGAAAAAACCAGTTCAAGAAGAGGAGGCAAAACCTAAGTGAGGTAAAGAACTAGAGAAGAAGACACCAAGGAAAGGTGGTAGTAGTACCGATAGAGAATTTCTTGGTAAATATTTCAAGTGTGGAGAAACCGGACATAGATCCTCTGAATGTAAGCAAGTAATGGAAAGAAGTTGTGTGGCAAGTGAAGAACCAGATGGTACCTGATCTGATTGTGCACTAGAGCAAGGAGAATCCCTTATGTTTAGAAGAAAGGATACCGGATCTACTCAGAGAAGAGTCTTTTCCGGACTGTATGCAAATCAGGTGGTAAGTGTTGCAAGGTCATTATAGATAGTAGAAGTATTGATAATTTAGTATCTGAGGAGATGGTTGAGAAGCTTGGGTTGAAGAGGCTTGAGCATCCCTGTCCTTATGAGGTAAGTTTGTTACAAGATGATCAAAGGGTAGAGATAAAGGAGCAGTGTTGGGTGAGTTTCAATATTGGACCTTTTAGAGATGAAGTTTTATGTGATATTGTGTCAATGAATGTTTGTCATGTCCTATTGGGAAAACATTGGTAGTATGATAGAGGAGCTATTTATGATTGTAGAAGAAACCTAGTTACTATTGAAAAGGATGGGCAGAAGTTCACATTGATTTCTTTGAAAGAGAAAGAGAAGGAGGTGAAGAATCTGAGTCTTGAGAAAAGTTGCATGAAACTGGTGGCAGAGGTTATACTGGAAGGTTTGAAGGAACCAATGGTAGAGGTTATGCCGGAAGGTTTGACAAAACTGGTTGCAAAGATTATACCAAAGGTTTGGAAGAAAGATCTTATAAAACCAATTGCAGAGATTATATTGGAGGGTGACATGAGTTGGCAGAAGGATCTGACAAATGAGTTTGATGGACAAATGAAACCGGTGATAGGGAGTTGATGGTAACAAATCGGATAGGGTCTTGTGGTAGAACCAAATCAAAATTGTAGAAACAAAGGCAATGTGTAGATCTGAAGAAAAGAAAGAGAAACAAAGATAGTCAAAGTTTAGAGAAGTCGGTTGAGGCACCAGAGGAGCCAAAGAAGAGATTGGCAGATAAAGAAGATGTTTGGATCAGAATGGAGCATGGGATCTTCATTTCGAATCCTTTTAGATGTTCATGAGTTGCCTCTCATGGAACATCTTTTCCTACTTGGGTTGTCTAATGCAGGAGCATCCCTAGTCGATAGGAAATATTGCATCAACCAAAAAGATTTTCCTTTCTTGTTTAGTTCTTTGTTCAGTTTTAGTATTCTTACCAGTATGTATCTATAGTTGCTTGTTCTTCATGACAGATCTTGGTTGTAGTTTCTTGGAGGTTTCATGTGGTTGATTCTAGATTTCTAGTTCATTTGGGTTCTTCTCTGGTCAGTTATTGCTTCTGGTTGGCTGTTTCTGGGTTCTTGGGACATTTCTTATGCTTACTGGTTGGTTTTCCTTCATTACTAGCATGATTCTTGGTGGATGGATCCATCTTGGGTCTTGTCTAATGTTCTTTGGCATATGGCTGACCTTCCTGCTGAATCATATCAGTTGGTTGTTATTTTCTAGAAGGATTTCTTAAATCTTAGGGCCAACCTAATTACATGTTTCATTTTCCTGCATTGGTGAATATAATCTTTTGAGGCCGACTCGGATATGTTCTGGTGGGTATATACATGTTGTTATGTAATCATTTGTAGGTGCACAAGAAGTAGAACTGAGAATAAAGATTGAGATTCGCATGTTGTGATCCGATTGATTCTTACAGTCTCAGTTGGATTCTATCTGGCTTGAAGCCTGCATGTAACCGGTTAACTGTCGGATGTTCGTTGATGATAATCTAATGATTACTAGATGATTATGTGATATTAATATTGTAAAATTTAATATTTCAATATTTGAGAAAGATAATTAATCATTTGATAATCATTTAATTAACATTAGAATGACATAAACTTTGGTTAAATAAGATTTGGATATTTTTACATGTCTACAATAAGAATAAGTATATTGCGAAGAACATTTAGTACATAATTTAACTATATATTAAATTAATGCATACAAAATAAAATATAAATTATCAAAAAATATTCAATTTATGAATTTTTTTATATAAAATATTTCCTATTGAAATACTTTTATCAATTTTATCAATCATAAAAACTATATAAAATGCATATTTTTGATAAGCAATGCTAGTAATTTAGTTAGTAATTTAAAATGTATTATCACATATTATTTTAATTAACAAAATAATTTTAATAGAAATGATAATTCTAAAAAATGTTTATGAACAATGAAGAATATAATAATCTAATATATACTTTTTATATAATTTTTACTTGTTATAGCAAATTTTCCAATTGACTTTAAGAATTATTATCAAAATCCACATTACAAAGTCATATTCTATGTTAACCAAATTATAATTTTATAATAAATATTATCAAATAATATACATTATTATTACAAATTATAATAAAATATATATTTATCTTTAATAAATTTTTAATTGGTAGTATATATGATTTTATAAAAAATATAATAAGTCAATTTATATGATCTAATAAATTTTGGGATTAATATATGATCTAAATTATGGATCCAGATGACAACACCTGAGTGAGAACCTGTCGTATTGTAAATTCTATTTACAAGAACCAGGAATCATCCAATTGAAACAAGCCAAAAAGTAATCTATTTCATTCGAAAATCCAACATATAGAAGTTCATGAGATTCCAAGGGTCACAGAGACCTCTTGAAAATCGAAGCCCAATAGTCACATTTGTTTATTACATAATAAAATCTAAAAACTATGAAATTTTCAAAAAACTATATGAAAATTTATCCTAACTTCAACTAGACATAACTTTCTACTCAAGACTCGAAACTACGAGCCGTTGATCTCATTGGAAAGGTCTCCAAGAGATGTAGACCCACATTTGAAAGAGGATAGCTTTTAGCTATGCAGGTGGCAGGGGCTAAAAATACCCTTAAGACCTTCAAAATTGCAAAATACTAACATATAGATAAACTAAACTAAAAAAAATATATACAATTCAAAATTCTTCTGATCAATATAGACCATCAAATCTACATATTAATTTTTTTATTTTTTTTATTTTTTTTATTTAAACACTTATACATTTCTTAATATATGATTTTGTATTCAACCTCAAAATTTTTTGACTTGATAGTGTCTGCTCTACATTATTGTTTTCCCTTGTACTATTATTTTGTTGAATTCGGCGACCACGTGCTCAATTTGTTTCTACAAAATTAACGTGTTGCGCAGCACCCTGAGGCCGTATGTCTATATTTCTTTTCTCCATTTCATACAACAATTTATCAAAACCAAACAAGAAAAGTGTATATACAATCCACATCATAGCCTGACAGGTTAGACATTTCCAGATGTTCAAGAATCTAAGTAAACAGTTGGCGATTTAGATGTTGACATGTCTTTTGAAAATAAGACGGCACAATTTAATAGTAATTCAGTGTGTTTTCATTATAGATGATCGTACAGTGTACTAATATTTGCAATTAGATTTTTCTTCTCCATCGTCTAACTTGAAATATTGATCCTAAAAATTAGGGAGTAAAATGTGATAGTTAAATTTGATAAGTGATATTAAGCCGCTTAATTATTCTTTTTTTTGGACAGTATTTTGAAAAAGAGTTTTAGGTTCGTTCAAAACTTGTTTGAATTTTAAATAAAAAAATATTTAAAAATAAAAAACGTGTAAGTGCCACAAAATTTGTTCCCCAATCTACAATATAAAATATAAACCCTGCTTTATAAAATATTTATATTGGAATTGTATAACCAACAGAAATGGCGAAAAGAAATATTGTAGCTTGTGCAGCTTGTAGATTGAACCGCAAGAAATGTTCGAAAGAATGTGTTCTCGCTCCTCTATTTCCTTCGGATGATCCGCACAAATTCTCAGTTGTGCAGAGAGTTTACGGGACCAGAAATATCATCAAACTACTGCAAGTAATTTTCAGCCATGGCTCTATTTTTATTTTTATTTTCTTTTGAAATCAAATTTTAATTCTGGAATAGTAATACTCTCTTTTGAATGCCACTATCTTTGGTTTAAATTTGTTTCCAATATGTGCAACTGCTTATCACCAGCTCTGATCATGCGATCACTAGAGCTGCTCAGTTTTTTAAGCTCAGCGCTGAAGGTGCATATTCATATGTAGGGTAATTATTTTCAATTTTCATGCAATTTGAATCCATGAACCCGTAAAATTATTTTCCTACTAACAGTGAATTAAACCGTCATTAGGTTTTACTTCTGACATTGACCTTATCCCTTGATTATATTTTAATTGGACGGGTGGTTTGAGTTATCTCCGATTGTAACTCAGTCCTCGTTCCAAAACGTTGTGGCGTGAAAAATTATGACGGTAAATCAACTTTTTTCCACGAATAAACTTCATTTCCCATAAAATAAATGGCTTATGTTGGTAAAATTTTTAACCTGGAGTTTTTATGAATCAGCAAACTCCTTTTTGTGGGCTTCCTAGGTCTCATCTTATTTAGTTAGCTAATAATAGTGAATTTCAAACTTTTATTTTATCTTTATTTTATAAGGATTAGTTGATATTATTCTACAAGATATTGTTTCTCCGATTGTGTAGTGTCCTTGAAGGGACTTATCACCTTTCTCACTTGAGTCTAAATATTCATAGGTTTCCTTAAGTTGGACTCTCTTTTACATGTCAATTTTTTAGGTGAGAAAATGGATAGGTTTTGGTCAAGCAATGAGATTTATATTGGGATTTATCTTTTTTATTTTCTTTTTGGACAATTTGTTGTCTATGGTTTGTGTTTCTATTGTTCTACTATTTTTACATGGTTTCAATATTATCCAAATTCAAAAATAACTTAATAAATATTAAGAAATATGTTAAAATCTCAAAACCATAAACAATGAACTTAATAAATCCTTCACAATTTAAAACTCAACTTTTCTAAGATTCAATTTTGAAAAAAAATAATGGAAAATACACTTTTCATTTAGATCCTAATTCTTGAATTAACCTTTTCATAATTTCAACATAAAATGAAATTGTTAATGTTAAAACCTACATATTGGTTACCAATATTTTAATTGGATGGATGATTTGTGTTGGCTCCAATTGTAATTTATTCCCCATTTCTATTAGTAAAAGAGACCTAAAATGTGCAAAAGAGTAAGACATGTAATATTATGCCGTAACCCATTAAATTGAATTTTTTCAAAGAGTAAACTTGATTTCCCACAATATAAAATGTTTAAGAATTTTTAACTTGAAGTTTTTATAAATCATGAAAATCATGTCTTCAGGCTTGTCATGTCTCCTCTTATGTAATGGCTAATAATTGTGAATTGCAAAATTTTATTTTATTTCTAGTTTATAAAGATTAGCTGATATTATCTTAGAAGATATAGTTTCTCGGATAGCGTAGTGCACTTGACGGGACTTATCACCCTTCTTCACATTAGTCTAAATACTCACATGACAAATCTTCATGCAAATGAGGAAGTAAGGTCTTCATAAGTTGGTCTCTCTTGTAAATGCCAAGCTTTTAGGTGTTAAAATGGATAGGTTTTAATAAAGCACTGATTGGGATTTATCCTTTTTATTTTCTTTTTGGTCAACCTGTTTTCTATGTTTTTTGTTTCTATTATTCTACTATTTTTACAAGATTTTGGTCTTATCCAAAACTCAAATTAACTTAATAAAAATTAAGAAATATGTAAAAATTTCAAAACCATCATCATTGAATTTAATAAACTATTCACAATATAAAACTCAAATTTTCTAGGATATAATTTTGAGAAAAGAAATATGAAGAATACACTTTTCGTTTAGATTCTAATTCTTTAATTATCTTTTCCATAATTTCACCATAAAAAGAAATTGTTAATATTAAAACCTACATATTGGATTTTCTCAACATAAAATTACAACAATCCAATATGGAATATATTCTTATTTTTTTAATTTTTTTTATAATGTTGATGTATCCCTGTGTCTCGACCTAGCAATTCTTACTAGACCTTGCCTTGGGCTTACTTTTTATTAAATTGAAAATGTATTTTGTAACCTAGTGTGCATATTACCACACTACAAAGAGAAAAACAAACTATATGTAATTTAAATAGAGCAATAACTTTAGTGTTTTATTAAAATAATTGGATTTTATCTCCTAAATAAGCAATGTATACAAACACTTTCAAATTCATCAATGCACATCATAGTTTTGACATCATTCTTTTGCTAGAGAAATTCAAGCTGATGCAATTGGTTTTATTAAATACCTTTCAATCATGTCATTTTGCTAATAATTTAATTCTTGTATCTCCACTACAATCATCCCATGAATTCCCTTTGAATAATTTAAAACATTATAAAAAGAAAAGTTAATTAAAACCATACCATATTAAGGGGTGGTCTTAATAAATTAGAATATAGGACAATAAACTTAATCATTATTATAGATATAATTAGGTAGGGAAACATCACTATGTCCTTGCTAAGTTAATATAAGGAATTGAATAGAGCTAATATATTAAAATATTAAGGTTAAGAAAGCCTACCATAAGTGCTTATCCATATTAAAAATAGCATAATGAATATTATGATCTCTCCATGGAGTTGAAAGTGTGCATCCTTCATAAAGAATCCCTTATCATTGCTTTTGGGAAGCTGAGTGTTCTTTTAATGATCTCCTTCCCCCCTTATTTTTAAAAAAGTTTCCTTGTTTGAGGATCTCCAAGATTTTTGTTCAGGTAGATATTCTTGGACAAGGATCCTTCCCACTCTCTTTACCATTTTTCTAGGCATGTATACTTGATAATAATCCCTTTATAATTTTTTCAAGGTGTATCTTCTACGATGATCTCCTCCTTGTCTAGAGGTTTAAATTCATTACATGGATCTCTTCCTTGCTTGGATACATGTATTCTCTTCAAGGATATCTCAATGGTGTTGAATGTGTGTATCCATGATATGGATATCTGTCTTATCCTTAAGATATAAAAATGGTAATTTCTTGACATCTCAAGGAGGAAATATGGGCCTCCTTGTCACATATTGTTTTCATCAATTTTACCCTTGACTGGTGGTGTTATTTTGCATAACATCACTTGAGTGTGGTTAACAATCTATCTGTTGCCCCCTACTTTGTTTTTCAAAATTACCTATCCATATTAATAGAAAGCCCTTCCTTCCTTATCGCTCTTGCCCTATCCGAGAAGTCCTAGCATGTTGGAACTACATTTGAAACTCCCAAGTTCTTTTGTCAACCGATATCACCATTCTCGATAGTCGATGCTCCCCCATGAACCGATATTAGGCTATTAGAGGTTCTCAAGTTCTCTTTTTGTTGGTCTCTAATTCAACCCACCACCAGACACAATTTTAAAAAAGTAAATCAAAGGTGATTTGTAAAGTACCATCATTAATGATAGATTAAATGGCTAAAGGCATGCAAAGGTGGCAATGTGAGTTGTAATTATTGATATTATTACTTTTCTACAAATAAAATTAAATGCACTAGCCTTGAAGACTAACTAAAGTAATGCATGCCATCATGAACTCCCTCTGTCAAAATGGTTATGCCTCATGATAACCAACTGCCATTTAATAACCTAGATTTGAATTGACCAAAAAACAAGAAATCAAATATCATCTAAGGACATCATGCTCTTGCATGGAAACAACAACGTAATTTTTCCAGATATAAAAAAATGGTTACCTTATTAAGGAAAAATTATGAGCAAGTAAAAACTCATGAATGTCGTCTACAAGAAGAAATAGTTGCTAGAATAAATCTTGGTGATTATCTTTCAAGACAACAAAGAAAATGGTGCTTAAATGGAAAGGTCCCATGATACATGGAGGATGACATTATTTCCAACATTATCGACCTTGTTTGGGAGTTTATAGAAGTTGAAGATGATTTTTCAGCAATCATCTAGGTACTTATAGAAGAGGAGATGAAGGCAGAGATGATCAACAATCAGATTGTCAGTCGGAACTCAGTACCTAAGGAATAAGAAGTGTGAAGTTGACAGATGTTTATAATATGAGTTAGTGTTAGTTCTAGTATAATTTGTTGTTATCTGAAATCATGTTTAAAAAGGTTATTTTCAAGACCATTTACTCTGGAATGAAACATTTCTTGAAAACGGAAAAGGGGTAGATAGTATACGAAGAAGGGGGGGGGGGGGATTTTGGAAAAGCAGAGTTTGTGTTGTTTTTTGAATAACAGGTAGATTATGTTGTTTATCTCTGAATATTGAAATTTCAAAGTAGTTTATCTATATGATTAGACTTTGTGCTACAATAGATAAGTTTGTGTTCTTCTTGTGTGGATTCTTCCTATTAAATTTTTCATATGATGAGTTATTTTAAGGCTTATTTCCCCTAATTCATTCATTGTTGTATAATGTTCGTCTTTGCATGAGTACTATTTGACATTGCTTAGTTGATAAATATCTGGATGGATTTTTTCATTATCTTTATGGTTGGTTACCTAACCTTTAGAACTTTCTAGTTAAAATCACACCCCGAAAAACCCCACATTTATATCATAAGAGGGAGTCATACATCTAAAATTCAGAGGAAAGTTGCAAAAAAACAAGGAACTTCTCCAAATGTTGATTAATAGTTTATTTCCTATTCTAGGGCTAGGAGTCATATTATTATATTTAAAGAGGAACAAAATCTATTAAGCAACACTATCTCTAGCCACTTTTTTGGTATATGTCCTTTTCTTTATCATCTAGTATAGCATTGCTTACTAGTTTTATCCTTATTTATTCCCTTGAGGTGTTGATGGTATATGAATAAACCATCACAACATAAATTGTTAGCCAATAGAATTTATATGATTCATCTTGATCATCTACTATAGTATGGCTTGCTATCTTGATCATTTGTTGAGCATGTTTATGCTTCCCGAGGAATTAGTCATCTAGTATAGTGTGGATTGACATTTTGATTGATATTGTTGTTTACACAACATGAGGTGTTGATCCTCTAATATAGAAAGACTTGATAATACCATCATTTTGTTTCAATACATGGAAAATTCAACATAATACAACGTGTTGGCATATGAAATTCATGAAATATTTATGGAGCCTTAGCATAACACAACTTGCTAATTGCTTGACCATGAAATGACATCTTATTCATGTATGATTTTTTCTTTTTCTAGAAGTCTACTTGTGCACTTTCAAAAGTATTTCTTATGATGATTTTTAGTGGTTTAGAAAATATTTACATTAAGATCTTTTCAACTATTTTACTTGGAACCTTGGTTTCAGTACAAATTTTTTAGGGGTCCTTTTCTTTTTCTTTCATTTTCCTTGTGTTCTTTTCTTTTCTAATTGATTGTCTTTTTTTTTCTTCAAAACTATGTAATACTTTAAATTTTATTGCATTAATTAATAGGATCCTAATCTTGAGGGCTTGTATCTATCAACTTGGTGTCAGTCCATCCCTAGACCATATTTCTCTTAGCTTATTTCTCTTTCTTTATAGTGAGTATGACTATAAGTATACAACTACTAAATTAGGGGCTAAATATAATCATAAATTGTTTACCCTAACAATTTCACACTCTAATGGTGCCTAATTTAGTATGCTTTTCTGTTAGATCATTTTAATACCATTTATACTTTATACTACCCTTTAGGTTTATTGTTAATCATATAACTTAATCATCATCAAACAAAAAACAAAAGGCTAAGTCCTATATTTTCAACTCTAACATATTATTTTATATTTTATTGGTTCTTATTTAAGTAGACCATGGCATCTAGTGACCTAGTGCCTCCAAAAGGGGTCCACATTTTAGCATTTTTAAGTGTTGACCTACTTTGTTTTTAATTCAATCTTGATCTTTGCACTTGATCATTACTTCTTTGCCTAAAATTGAGAAAACCTCGTGATCCCTATATAAATAATATTCTATATCATTCATAGGGTCTAAGATACATTCTAAGAGAGAAATCACTATAATTCCATGTTATCAACAAATTGAGTGCAACAAATTACAAGAATTTGGCATTCAATTATGGATTTAGGTTCAACATTTATTGTCATCATGTTATTGTATTAACACTTGCGAGAAATCCAAAATACCAATATATCACTATCTTTATGTGAAACACCATGACATGGTTTCATACCTAAGGTAACCTTTCATTTTAACATTTCACCATTAATTTTCCCCCTAGCCTTGTGAGGGCACATACTCTTTCAATCATCATAACTATGCGGTAGTAAGACCAACACAAGATTTAACTTAGGTAATAATCTATACCACAACCCTTTTCCCTCCATTTTTATGTGTGTAGGTTTAGATCAAATAGACAAAATATTGTGGGAGTACAAAATAGATAGTTCAGGCTATGAAAATTTTTAAATAGATAAAAAGCACTAGAATAATTTTCATAGTTCCCCTATTCTACTATTGTACGCTAGATTCTACGGAGACAATGTTTTAGATCATCTTGACTCTCTATATCTTTATTCTATATATGGTTTACAATTTTTAATTTTTTGTATATTGACTATTTTTTGTTAAATTCAATTTTTTTTCTATCGATAACCTAGATTTCATTCACACACTTCACAATATTTTTTATTTTACAACAAATGAAAATAATCTTTGTAGCTAGCTCTCCTTTAGGGGCTTTAGTTATTCCTATTAATGTTCTAATTGTACAAAAGGAAGTTGTGATCATTAGGTTACATTGGGTTTTCCTAGAGGTTTCAAATCATGTTGTTTCAAAAGCTAACAAAGAGAACTTATTGTTTTTATATAGTGAAGTAAAGATATCTACAATATATAATCTTATATTTTCCAAAACTTACAAGAATGGTGATAAGAAATAAAAATAGAAAGAAACTAATTTCTTATCAAAGTTTCCAAATCTATGATGATAGGAATAAAGTAATATCCCATCAAAGACAGAAAATATTTAATCTTATTACCATATCCTACTAACCAAGTGAAATATGAGACTCATAGTAAACATATTGAAACTCAATAAAAATACTACATGACAAACCCTCATAGGTTAAACCAAAATAGTTGATAAAACATGCAATGATAGAAGGATGGGTCCCAGCTATAAGACTATGTTAGCTACTTTTTTATCATAAATCTCTTATAAAAAGGGAGGGGAAATTCTTGAGGATAATAAACTCATTATCAATGACAACCATTTAAGTATTGTTATCATGTCTATACTTTCTTTCAATCCTACGTTTTATTATTCTTCCCATGCATTTGGATTGCCACTAACTTTGGGCATTAAGGTGTCTTTTAACATTCAAATAAGAACATTTGGGAAAACAATTTAGGTAGGGCATGTTACAAGACTTTATACCTCACATTGGTTCCGAGAGTAATAATTGGTTCATCATTTATAATTACAATTTTTGTACATAAGTAGATAAATGTGACCACAAATAGAACATCTTGATCACTTGTATATAGTCATCATATTTTTCCACTAGAGATAATAAACTATAGAAAGTTTCACCGTAATAACCTCTCTATTATCTCTCGGTCTCTTAAAAAAGTGCCATTATATATTTCGAATATATTTGTTTGTGTGTAATATGTACTAAATCACCACCACTCATTATACATGCTTGTTGATCTTCTCTCTTTTTTGAGTTCTTTTAATAGTTTTCTCTATTTCCTTTTGTGTGAGAGAGTCTTTATAAATGTGTAGACATAACTAGCTCGTAGATGAAACACATCCTTTCGACTTTACATGTTTCAACATATGCCCAAATTGCAACGAACTAATATAATAATATAAATAATGAAAAAATAAATATAAATAGCTTATGAATAAAATTGAAATTCTAACGCCTAGTTGTGGAAATTATAAGGCATGTAAGTAGAGTATTATAATAATGGAGTCCTCAAAGATCCATAATTCAATCATGTATGATCGCACTTTCTTTATTTTTCTATATATTTCTTCTTTGTGATTGAAGATAACACCTCTACAGATAGTGTAAAATATTTGCGTTTGAGATTGGCTATAACAGCCTAACATGGGCCAGACTTAACTATGGCAGGCGCATGCTTTTCCCGAAGGATCACATAGCTTTCGTTCTATAATATCTTCTATCCCACCGCTCCAAGCCACCGATGATCTCATCCATAGCAGTAGAAATTTAACCCTTTTCTATTGTCCTATCTTTACCAAGTAACAAGCACAAGAATAGTTTGCGCTCTGATACAATATGACAACAAAACTTTATAAGTTAGTTTCAATATTATCATACTCTTATTTATCATGCAAGGGAAAATTACATATTAATTAATTTATTTTTGAGAAAACCATAATTACATCTAATCCATATCTTTAATTATAAAATAAATTTAAAATATAAATAATTAATATCAACTATTTTCTATAGAAACATTACCATTCCTTAGATAACATGAAAACTACTACTATTAATATGTTTTGAATTATATAAGTAGATAGATTTAAATGTACATAACTATCATTAATCTTGATATAATATATATTATTCAAGCAAGTATCTTCTTAGTCGTATATATATTGTATGAGAATGGGACAATATTATATTTTCTTCAATCATGAATCTTATATTTTGAATTTTTTAACCATCCAAAACAGAAATTACATAATTGATATATTGTAAAAATTATAGGTATATATTCAAATTCTAGCAAGAAATAAAAAATAAATCTAATTTTATTCCTATTGATAATATAGTTATGATATTCATCTAAGAATTAGAAGTTCTAATTGTTAAAAGTGTAAAATTAAATTATAATATTACCATAGATATTTCAGAAACATGAGAATAATAGATTTGATAAAAAATAAAAATAACTCATATTAATGATATCATCTTTAAAATATTTTATTTTGTACACTTAAAAATTTTATTAGCTGAATAGCACATGACTATATTAGCCCTCAATAGTATATAAATCAAATAAAGAATTACCACCACATAAAATAGCGTGTTCCTTTGATGAAAATCATATTGATTTATTTAATATCCATCACTATAAAATCATTTAAAAATAATATTCTCTATTCATCATAATGCTTCAATTATTCATATCATTTTATCTTTAAGAATCTAAGAGTATCCATACTAATAGAAATACTACATTGTAAATCTTTACATTCATTGTAAATTAATCTTAACAGATCAGTCCTTATGGACCATTAGTTTTTTATTAGAGTTCCTTGTTTTGATATCATACGTAATATCCTAATGGATAAATAGAATATCATTTTTTTTATTTTTAAATAATCATATGTTATTCAGATTATATGAAGTAATTTTAGAATAAAAACAATATCCAATGGTTAGTAATGCTAAGCTTGAGTGAAACTTATACTTCTTTGTATCATACACAATAGTTATGTTTGAATTAAGAAGAATTTTGATTTGATTTTCTCTTAGGGAAATATTCAGAAGACATCATTAAATTTTGTGTTGCATCTAAGGGAAACATATGGATAAATTTGAATAATTTGGTCATAGGCTTCAATTATAATTAGATATTGTAAGAGTATTTCTATGCATCAAAGATTGTATGATTTAACAAGGCCACATCAAAACATAGTTTCTAAAATTAGCAAAGTAGTTCAATTTGAAAATAAATAAATGAAACATGAAAATGATATTATTAAATTATCTTGCTTAAACAATTTGAAAATACTTGCTTAAGCATTTTTTTAATTTATTTTTTATTAATAATCGAGAGATCAAAATAGAATGAGTTTATACAAAAAGCATGGGAGGCAGAGCCTCAACCATCAAGTAGTAAAGTCAAAGACACTAACCAACTGAAAATATACAGTCATCCATCTACCAAAAAGAGCCAAAAAGGAAAATATATAACAATATACAGTATTCGAGACAACGGACTAAGGAAAACACTAATTGTGACAACACCATAATAAACATCTATTGGAGAATCTCATCATGATTCTCCAACCACGTGGTCCAGCCTTGTGGACCTTCCATCCACACCACCTTCTTCCGATCCAAGATCTGAGTAAACATCTCGAGCTTGTCAAAGTAGGGACCTCTGTTGTCTTTGAGTTTCTTGATTAGCTTCTTGAGTGCATCATCGAAGGCAGTCTGATTCTTCACATTCAATGCCCATTCAAATCCGTCTTTCATTTCATAAATGAACATAGTTGCATGGCCATCCCTCAGGAAATGCAACAACTTTTCCCTCTCCACATTCATCAAAGAACAAACCTACACAACAATTTTATAACGTATAAGTTTTCTAAATAACCCTGTAAGAGATCTATCATTGCCTTGGAACTTTTCCTCATTTCAAAATTTCCAAATAAACCAAAGAATGAAAGAAGAAAGAATTTTCCAAAATAGGTTAGCATCCTTCTTAAGCCCACACATGAAACCAGTAATAATATCAAGATACAAACATGTTTAGTAAGAGAGATTCCAAACATCAACCAGACTTCTCTAGCAGAAATGCAATCAAGAAAGATGTGTCGTGTAGTCTTAGGCTTCCTACAAACATGCTAAAGCAATTTGAAAATAAATAAATGAAACATAGAAATGGTATTATAAAAAAATAAAAATATATCATTTATATTCTAATAAATTAAAGCTAGAGGTAAAACAATTCAACCATGCGAATATATTTTCAGTAATTAAAATAAATTTAAATTTAATTATTGTCCAAGGTAGTTAAAAACACTGGGTTCTCACTGTGGAGACCCAAGTTCAATTCTCAATAGGGACATCTAAAGTGGAATTCTAAGTTGTGACTCTTGGCCTTCCATAATGGGGAAGGTCATGGGTCAATCTAATCAAACATAATAATAATAATAATAATAATAATAATAATAATAATAATAATAATAATAATAATAATAATAATAATTTAAAATATTGCAGCTTCAGCCTATTACCTATCAAAAAAAAAATTTACAGATTTTTTATTTTTTATTTTTTAGGTTTAATTGAATTTCAATAATCATATTTAAATTGATGATTTTTTAAGAAACATAGTTAATAAATATAATTGGAAGTAAGTGGAGGTGAAAATAAAATATGCTTATGATTTTAATAATATAGTTATTTTTAATATAATAATTATTTAAATTTTATTGAATAGTTAAAATAAATTTAAATTTCATTATTGAAAAAATATTATTATTATTGTTTTTAAATGTTTTATTTTATTTAAAATTAATTGCTCAATTTCAAATCATCACACTCTAATCAATTAATTTTACTTATTAAAACCAAAAAAATCTATTTATTAATTCTTATGTATTTCATTTTGATTACTAAACATAAATATAATTTTTTTTATTGATTTTTTATGTTTGATTATTTTTGTAGGTTTAATGTTTTCTTTTTAATAATTAGACTTTAATAAATTTAATATATATGTGTATGTCATTTATAATTATAAATTGTTTTTAAAATAAATGTTTCATACTTAATTGAATTATTTTAGTTTCTTGGATATTCTCCTAAAATATAGGAATAGTTGTAATTGTTGAAAATTGGGTAGTATATGTGTTATAGAAATAGTCTTGTTATGCATCCACAAAATGTTGAGATATTAAATATCACCAATCCAAATAGAAGAAAAGTGAATTTTTATTTATTGGGCATAAAAAATGTTCATTTACATAAAGTTAAAATATAAATTAATTGTATCATAAATAATAAAATATTTTGATTGTTTCAAATAAAATTATTTAATCACTAGTTAGTTGCTAGTTAAAACTATGACAGGAATTAATAATTCACTCTTTCTTAGACCAAGAGGAATTTTTACTAAAGTTTAATTGTATTCCAGTTGTGAGTCTTACTAACAGCCATAAACTCATGAATTAAATGCAAGCTCCTATAGTTTTAACACAGAGACGTATGGTTATCTAGGATTTATGATATAGAGTCAATAGATATGAGTTAGATAAGTAATAAAATTTCATACACTTCCTCAAGTCCAGTACTAAACCATATTCTAAATATTACTCAATGGACTTGAGCAAGTGATTAAGCTGCTTCTCTCATCTCACACATACCTATAGTCCAGTGACGATGCATGGTTCCCTTTGTGGACTCACGTATGGTCTTTCATACACATGAAAAACCATTATACTTAAGAAACTTGGTCTCTCGCTTTGAGAATCCTTAGGATATTATCCTAATGATGCTAATAAGCTCATGCAACTTCTGAATCTATATCTTAAGAGCTTTCAAAATCACATCAAGGCTTCTAACAAGAACGTGCTTTTTAATATGTAATTCTTCTTGAGAGACATGAGTCACAAATCACCTTGAACCATTAATGGTCATCGGTTACCAAGGCACTAACAGTCACAAACCATCTTTCAAGAATCAATGACCATAGATTACCATGAAACTAACTTACAAGCATTTATGGTTATTTCACATATGTGAGTGCCCTTATGGACTTAAGGCTATTGAATCCATATAATACTTTCCATTTTGATCAGTATACTGTTTTTATGCCAAAAATAATTTGTGTAAGCATTTAGTTTTCGTTTCTAGTTCTTTATGCAATAGTGAAAGCGAATATCGCGTTTTCTTTGTGGTGTTATTTCAGCGTGTGGATGTTGAGCAAAGAGAAGATGCAGTAAAAAGCATGGTATATGAAGCAAGTGCAAGGATGAAGAACCCCGTGAATGGCTGCACAAGTGAAATTCATCAACTTCGGAAGCAAATTGTGGATCTCGAATCATAGTTGGCAAGCAAAGAAGCAGACCTAAAGGATATCAAATCTCAGTATGATAATCTTGTATCTCAACTTCTTGTATATCCAACAGTTGCCACATCACAACCAAGTGAAGATATCATGTATGAGGAATTGGATCCCTTGCTGTCCTGGAGGCCGCTATGGGAAATATAGATTTATCAGACTAAGTTGAGTTAGATACCTATGTCACTATTCTGCTGGAAAGAATTGATTTGTCCCTCCTACATCTCCTCCATGTATAGAGTCTGCATTAAATAAACTGCTGTTAGAAGTTAAATCATAAGTTTAAACTGTTAGCCAACATTCCACCTTTCCTAAAATCCTAATATTCTTCTGTGCACGTCTTCTAAATCTGTTGTGTTCGAGAGCTCTTTTTTGTTTTGTACTCTAAGTCTTAGTTGTCATTAAATTCTCTATCAATCAATCAAACCTGTGGAAGTTTTCCTTTTGTTCTCTCTGCTTTCATATTCCTGACTGCTCTATGAATTATATACTTTGCTCCAAGGAACAGTTCAATTTTTTACTAATAGAGCACATATATATCAATTAAGTGATATAATTTGTTTATATAGATTTCAGTTTTATGATATGTTGTGTTACTGATATTTTTACACTGACAACATGATATGCACCCCTGGAAAGCGGACTTGTAAAATTGACCAACTTGCTTCCACCTTACTTTCTTGAAAGCCAAGTGTTCTATCAACTACCCTCGAAAGGCATTGATGTTATATCATTCACAAACAAGAAATGGTAAGTAATTTTAGTTGGATTTGAACTATAATTATAACAATTAAAAATGCTGAGAAATATTTTGTCCGACAGTAGCTTCGCACAATGATAGTTTAGTTCATATCTCATTTTCAAGCATTAATTGATTTCATTATCTTATTAGGGTTCAGTGATTCGATTTTGGGGTTTCATTTTGTCATATCATAGCTTGCGCATTGTTGGACGGTTTAATGTTACTACACGCTCAATTCTCCAACTGCCTGGTATTGAGAGATGTTGCCCACTATTCCATTCCTCCCAAGGATCAGCTTTTGCTTATTCTATCTCATGGCTTGTGATTAGGTAGTCTTCTACTCAGGTGCAGTGCACCATTGAAAATAATATTAGTCTTTTTGAAGAATATTTGTTTTTGAATTTTAAAAATTTAAAATAAATGTTTTTATATATTTTGGATTAAACAATATATTCTAAGTTTTGATTTGTTTATATGGTTTATTTGAAATCACAATGTCCTCCAATATGCGATTTCAGATGAGACCTTAAAACAAAAACAAGTAGATGGTTAGAGTGCATTGTTTGAGCTTGCTCCACTTAAACATGCTTTTGTCTTAGACAAATGTAAGAAGACCAGTCAAATCTATACAAGTCTAACATATAATTACTACTTAATATAACTTAAGACATGTTGCTACCTGCTAGTGATTGCACCTACATTTATAAAATCAATTCTCAAGTTAAAAATGATGCAAATTTATTAAATAAGAAAGTATTAGTATTTCAAAAGATTAGAAATTATTCGGATTTAAATAGATTAGAAATTTCAACATTCACACATTTTTATATCTCTACACGAAGGTGTGAAGATATGGGCTCTTTCATGAAGTATAAGGAGGAATTAATAATCAACTTGAACTTAGAATTTGATTCTATTAAGAATAATTTTAGTTGCAATATGATTTTAATATAAATATATTTTATATTATATGTTTTGTAGTTTACTGCATTTTGTATTTTTTCTACTTGTGTCACATTTGTTATAATGGTATAAATATGGACAACACTTTTTAAAAAAATTCATGGTATTATAATGACTTTTTAATAAAAAATTTTAGTGTTTCTGGTTAAAATAAGTGGGGAAGACCCTCAACCCATTAAATATAAACCAACAAGATCAAATAGGAACCAAAATTGTACAAAAACAACAAAATAGGGCAATCGACAAAGACATGACAAAGCTGGAACCAAAATCATCTATAAAAGAAAGGGAAGCACAACATACATCTGAACCAAAGAAAGACCATGGTTACCAAAAAGGTAACAAAATCATGACATCACCTAGGTCTACTAAACTAAAATAAATCATAACAAGTTATTGGCTATAAAAAATTTGACACGACTGGGCCCAACAAGACAATCTGAGTTGTCAAGGTTGAGAGGGAATGAATCCTCTTTTTTCTATGAGAAATAGTCCCAAAATAACCATCTTTGTCCAAAAATTTGAAAGGATCAATGCTCTAGAATCCATCAAAGGCAATAGATGAATCTGACAAGCAAGTTGCCAAGCCCAAAAGTGGAACCTAATAATCTAGTGAAATAAAGTCTAGAACTATGTAAGGGATGAGGCCACAAATTGAAAGAGTACCAAAAATAGACAGAAAAATAATAGAAGTACAAGTCACTAATACAAAGGCCACAAAAGTACTGGCAACCAAAGCCCAAAAAATGTAAGTAAATGAGGTAGGGGCCACCTTAGAGAGTCCATAGGAGTAGAGATATCATGATCTACCATCAAACATATCACAACTAGCAAAAGGAGCAGAGTTTGGGAAAGAATTTGAGCAAGAGTTGGAAATTGCAGAAAAGACCATATAATGACAACATTTAGCATCATTCCACCTAATCTAAGAGGAATGAAGGTTGGAGTCATGGGGGCATGCAGAGGCAAGATGTCCAATAATGAAACAACATCTACAATGAAAATGGATCCCTTCATAGTCCATTATTTATCACAAGATGGATTGTCAACCTTAAGAGTGATCTAAGTAGGGCAGGGCTTAGAAAGGTCTAGGTCAACCAAAACCCTAGTGAAGGACATGTCGGAGAATATATTTGATTAGGGGTTCACTTTTATTAAATTACCTAGTGTATTAGCAATAGCTTTCTAGGTAGCAATGCACTGCAAGTAGAGGGGAATGTTGGTAGCCTTACCTAAGTAAGGGAAAACTCAATAGGATCCACCAGAGGGTTTAAGTAGGGTATAAAAGGGAAGATGGAAAAAGCATGTTTATCTGAGTATTAGACCTTCACAAGTATCATAATATCTCTATCTTTAGTAGAGTCAAAACTAATAACAAATAGGCCTCAAGTGTAAGGGTAATTTTTAATTTTACTTGAAACTAGTGGGTTCCAATGCACATAAATCAATGAATGTAGAGTAGGAAGGAATGGTCAAAAATGATTAAATCTATCAATAAGTGTCAACTTCTCAAAGTAGGAAATTCAATCTAGCACCTCCAAATACCAAGCACAACCTTCAAAACAAAGTGGACACACTGTAAGAATTGAATTGGTTGGGCAAAAGAACCCCTTAAGGATTTGCACAAAATGTTCATGAAGGAAATTTTAAGTGGAGAATTAATAGAAGTATCCAAGATAGTAAGAATATTATTATCAACTATTAAATTTTTCACCAGAGAGGGTGTAGGATTTTATTTTGAAATATCCACCACAATCTTGCAATCAGGAGAGTCATTTGTCCTTGTAACAAAGGGCAAGAGACGAATGTTTGAATTTGAGGAGTACGAGGTAATGAGTTGGAGATTATAAGTGCTATAAGTATATTTTAAACTATTATTTAAGAAGGTTGATTTCAATTATATATTAGTGATTTAAATTATTTCTCTATTTTTTTTCCTCTTGGTAATATTTCTCTCGCATCACCATGCTTAAACAATATTAATCTTTTTCCTATAATGTTAAAAAATAAGGTCCACCCACTTACAAGTTGGGGTAATTATAAATCAATAAACTTACCTAGTTAAATAGGAAACTAATCACTTTTACATACATGCATAAAATTTGACAAAAGAAAATATTTAATACTTCATGTCACATATATTATACCAAAATATTTACTTTTAGTACTGAAAAATTATCCAACCTATTTTTAAGTTATTTTATATTTTCCGTCAACAACATCCATGCTGATAGTGTAAGTCATATATCTATTAGCTAGCAATTTCTAATAGTGTGCCTACCTAAAAGTGTTATGTCACCCAAAGTCTCAAAATTCATCACCAAGGATAACTAAGGGATCCACTAAAATAGTAATAAAAATTTTAACAACTAACATTGAGTTTCAAATTTACAATACAAAAAATGGTTAAAGAAAACAAAATACAATTGATGGGCCAAGCCATGAAATTATTTAAGAAATTTTATAAAACACAATGCATATGTACCTCATTTCAAGTATGCCATTAAAAATTGGTTGAAAACATTTCCAACATTCTTAAGGTTTGACTTACTATATTTAATTTTCTTTAATCTAAGAATTTATTTTAATAGCATGGTACTAAATGGATGCATTGAAATAATAGCTCAAATTCAAAGCATGTAATAGAACTTCAAACATATATTCAACTAGGTCAAACACAAATGATAATGTAACTGAGTATATCTACTCATATAATCAACTTAGTAAGAATAACATATTCAAATTTCTTATTTCAACTTCTAAAGAATATATTATTAGAAAAAAAAACTTATAGGACATATCAAAAAATACTAAATTCTTTTTTAGAGGGAATACAAAATCCAATAAAATAATAACATGAACATAATAAAGTGAAATGGTCCTCATAGAAAACATGGAATGTCAAATCTCAAATGAATATAGTTCCATGATATACAACTAATGATTTTATTCAAGAAGGGTTTCATCTTGTAATATGATTGTTGAGTTGTTGCATTGTTGAGAGTGCCACCAAGGTTCAAATTACCCTTGGGCTACTATGATTGTAGACTTGTGCCTTTGCTAATGTAGTGTAGATTTTTTTATATGTGTTCATGCCTATTCCAAACAATCATTGTGATGGTGTGTCATGGGCTTTGTGTCCCTATTGGGGTACAATTATTGCAATTATATGTTGTGTGTGTTGCATTAATGTCGAGGATGAGGTTCCCCATTTATGCTCTCCCCTCTTTATAGGAAACAACTATGTAGTTTAATAATAATTAAACATAATAAGAAGTTTAAAAATACAAAAAAAAGTATGTTATAATAAAACATCATCTAAGGTACAAATAAGGGTTCTACCAACACCTATTAAGGCATACACATGCAGACAACATCGAATGTACTATGGTTCGTTCAATTAAATAAGAAGGAAGATACTTCTAGGATTAGGATTGTGGAGTATCAATTCTTATTATTGAATATGAAATTTTTTGAAATGTATCATCCTATCTACTATAGGATACACTTAATAATATTAAATAGTCATTTTAGATTTTATTAATCTCCCACATAGTCATTCCAAGAACCCCTAAATGGTGTTTGGGACAAGAGGTTGATTAAACTCTCATTTCCTATGATTATATTTTTTCCCTATTTGAATTTGTAATTTTTTTTCTACATGTCTTATTGATGTTATCCCTTAGTTTCATTTCAATTGCATTTTTGGTTAGATTTGATGCTTATTTTTAAAAAAAATTCCACCGAAAATGATAAAAAGTGTAAGGTATAAAAATTGTGTAGGAAAGCACAAAATTTAAAGAAACTTATTTCAAAGAGAAGACCTATTTCAATTATCCCATAAAATAAAAAGTTTAGGCTGGTGAAATTAATGAATTTGTCATTTTAAACATCAATAAATATGAAAAAAAATTCAAAACCATCATTGATGAACTTAAAAAGTCTTCAAAATTTAGAAATTAAAACTTTTAACAATGACATTTCAAGCCTAAAAAATGGGGAATACATGTTTCATAGCACATTCCAACTCTAAGTTTCTTTTAACAAAATTCTAGGATAAAATAGAAAATTTGAACATCAAAACCTACATATTAGATTTGTAGGAGTAATAAATCCACATAAGGACCTACTACCTCCTATAAACCTTCACATAAGTAGAGAAAATATTTTACCAAAATGAAAGTATTGAGATGTCAAACAATCAACAAGAGAAAGGATGAAAGCACCAATAAGGTGCAAGAGTAGTTAGGGAGTAGGTATAACCAACTACCCAACTACAAATATCAATACAACCTAGGAAATATTAAATGACAACTAGCCTAAGGTTGGACTTAAGCATAATGAGTAAATATAATTTACTCAAACATGCCCCCTCGAGTGCAACTTAGAGCGAAGATAATTATATAGTATGATAAAGATGCAAGATAGTTCCTGACTACAAGCCATTTTAGGTACCAATGTAGAATGCAAATGGAATGTGAAAAATTCTCACAGAGTGTATAAAAAGAGAAAACTATATGGTAGAAAACTCCTCTCCAAAAGAGAGAAACAAACAAGATGCATAGATGGAGGACTCAATCACACCCTGTAAGGACTACATACATCATGTATATGTTATCAATTACACCCCATATAAAGGAAAAAAAAGAGAATTTATAGCCCCCCATAATGAAGAATATCCTACAAAAATGCTAAGTGCTTGAAGACAAAACATAGTCCAATGCCTACAAACAACATTTCTCCCCTTGGTAAGAAGATAAACAGAGTACGAATGCAAGAATGCTTCACTTTTTTTATAGGAACTAGAAAGCGGAACCCAAATATGTGAAGATGATGCCTCTGAGTTCTACTAATATGTTTCCAAGTCCTTGAAAGATGATGTCGTGAACCAATCAGATACATACCTGATCATATTAGAAGACAACAAACAAGGAACCAATTAAAATTGATTGTGAATAAGCTCCAAAGACAAAGACGAAGTGAAAATAGTTGTTCCACAATAATCATCAAATAGGAGAGATAAACCCTCAAACGTTTCCTCCAAATTTAAAATTTGAGACCAAAATCTTTGAACAAATGTATGACAAATATGAATCCCAAGAAGGGAGACAATGATAATCCTATTAATCAAGAATGATGGAAGTCTCTAGTGACTATTGATCAACTACCTTTGATGAAGGATTAGGAACCTCTAAGTCATGTGGGACATTATCTAAAGCTTCGAAAACCTTCAAATGATCACAAACATGGGTTATGTACTCTAAATAATGAAGATAAGCATAGGAATTAGAAAGAGGATTATTGAGAGATGGTGGATTATCATGATCGCTATATACCTCCTGAATGTGAGTTGAAAGAGCATGTGGGTACTCAAAATGAATAAGTGACTCCAAAATGTCATAATCAGCATTATTAAAAATAACTCTAAAAACCTTAGTCTATAGCCTTTTCAAATTATGTGCTCACAATGTGTGCTAGAAATAGGAACATCACTGTACAAAAATGGCAATATCTCAAGCTCATTAAAATAAGTGATGATAAAATAATATCATTGTCTATAATTCCCTTTCTTCAAGATAAAAGAAACAACTTTTTACAACTATAATTCTTAAAAAAAATAGAAAGATAGTACCATCACATAGCACTCCCCAAAAAGTAAAAGCCTACTACCATCACATATAACTTCCAAAAAATAAAAGCTTCAAAGCTCAAAACCAGATTTGCTGAAAACTAAATAAATAAATAATGGTGGGGCCTAGAGAAGGATGAATTGGCAGGCGCCCATTCTAATAACCAAGCAAGCTGGCCTCCTAAGTCATAACGTGCAGTGAGCCACCCAAGTTCACACCTCCAAATAGCAAACACCAAGTGCTTCAATCATGGCTTACCAATAATGTAGGCTGTAATCCGCATAAGAAAGAACTAAAATGTGCGATCAGTCGCGTGTGGATTAATATCCCTAATGCTTAAGTTCTCAGGAGAAGGTCCTACCTCCTCTACACGAATGCAAAAAGGAACCCTAATGAAATATTTGGCTAAATTATTAGCCAAGCATAAGCAACAATGAGTTTATCATGCAAACCATACACACAGGTAACCAAGAAATTAGAGTACCAACTCAATAGCACAAGGCCAATTGAAATTATCGTCTAAAAAGATAGAATCACAAAGCTAAATCATCATGCACCAATGCCAAAAGGAATTACATCAGCCACTAAGCGTTAGAGGAAACAAAAAAATGATCCAGCAGGGCACGATCTGCAAGAAACAAACGCGTCTAGTCGGTCAAGGAAAGGCATGATCTGTAGAGAATAAAAGCCAACCACTAATAAAGAAATGAAGTTGTAGTACTACCAATTGCTTGGGCCAGGAAGAATTGAAAGGACGTGCTAAGCAATATTCAAAATGAGGCAACCAAACATAAAAGATGACTCCACCAATATTGTTTTCACTCTGACGAAAAAAAAAAAAACAATTACAGATAATGAAAGAGCTCCACATAGTTGAACCAAATGCAATTGTTGATACAAATTACAAAATAGACTTCTGCAATAAAGCATTGACTTCCACTTGTAGCAGAGTGAAATAAGTTTGTAGGTCCAAAACAAGAAAATACCTCTATCAGAAAAACCTTTTAACAAATGCTTGCACAACAAATAACAAACGAGCAATTGCACCTTGGTGTGCAATGGGTACGACGAATGGGTATATAAGGTCAATTAAGAAACAAACTGGTATTTTTTGGATAAATTTGTGTAGTACATGAGGTCAATTCGATAAATTCATTTTAGGGGGTTTGAAGTGAATTTAGGATAAGTGATCTTAGGAACTAAAAAATTGTTGTTTTACGCTAGTTGTATGCATAAGTTCCTAAGATTATATTTTTGATTGGAGATACGAGTTCTTCAAGATTAAAATCGTTGTATCTTTAATTATTCTATTGTTTTCTCTCAATTTCCTTCCATGTTCAATTTAATTTGGTTGTGTAAGAGTGTATAATTATTAGTTTCTTCATTAGAGCTAATATATTTTGTATGGTTTGTATATGCGTAGGCAAAATATTGTTAGGAAGTAACTAAGCAAGAAAAAAAAGAAAGTATGAAAATTGCATGTAATGAGGATAATTAATGATGTGTGCACTAGAAAACGGAACTTAATGGACATCACTTTCTATATGGAATAATAATAAGCCCAGTTATATAACTTTGAAAGGGCTAAATGCTATGTTCCATAGTGGTTCACGAATGGGGACAAGGATGAGAACAATGAGGGATGTATTTAAGATATGATAGTCTAGAGGCCATTTTTTTAGGATGGCAGGGGATGGTAGTATATGTATATTATACAAATATCCAGAAAGAAAGATATTTTATTTTAGAATGATTTTATTTTCTTAAGTGTATATATTTAGAATGCCTTATATAGAGAAACATTATAAAATAACTATTTGTCAATTATAATTGTGTGCAATTGGGTACACCGAACAATTTTGTAATATTGGAGATGATCATAGTGTTGCAAGGTGTGCAACTTTGGTCTTTGTGCAGTACAAGCAGTGGGTTTGCGACATGGCTTAATTGCCTCTCATGGATTCTATGTGTCTGGTGGTTGTAGCGGGCATTGATAGGTCAACCTTTTGGTTAAACAACAATTTTACCTAGCAAATGGTATCAGAGTTGGGTCGGGGGTTCAAACCTCCCTTGCACTAAGGGGGAATTGTTGCAAGTTATGCCCCCTTTGTCTCTGTGTAGCACAAGTGGTGGGTTTGTGACATGGCTTAACCACCTCTTGTGGATTCTATGTGTCTAGTGGTTGTAGCAGGCATTGGCAGGTCAACCTTTTGATGTAATGATAACCGTACCCAACACATAGTAATATTGTCTGTAGTAATTAAGAAATAAAGTACTATTTCTAGAAGAATTTGATGACCATCATAAAAAATCATCTTTATGTACATATCAAGTGTTATTTTTTTTAATATTAGGGGACACTTTCAAATGTGTACTTTTTTACACTTGTGTGCATAACAAATCCGACATCTTGCATTATTACCACCCAAAAGCCAAAACAATAACTATAAGTACATACAGAGACAACCAAAAAAATCATCCAAATTTGATGTACTATTTTGGAATTGTGGGTGCATCAAGTTAGCTATAACGACTACTAGAACATTGCACCTATCTTTAGTCTTGATTTTTTAACCTCTGGATTTCTTATTTATGCTCATCTCTTTGCTATATGGATTTATGATATTCATTCATAGAGTCATCAAATTTTGGCTATTTGTTTCTTTTCTAATTTATGCTCATTTTTTTTCCCTTTTCAACTAAATCTACTTCAATCATATAAGGTTCATCTTAAGTAAAAAAATAGTTTATAGGAATGTATCCACATTTTATCTTATAATTTTACATTTATTAAGAGATATTATTTATTGTATTTTGTTGTGAAATTACATAAGTATGGTCATATAACTCTAAATATAATCCTTGACTTCACCTTTGGTCATTATTTTCCACACATGGGTAAATACACAAAGTTGGGTCCCAATCCCGAGGAAGTTCGTAGGTTGGCAAAAGAGCTCGCTAGAAACAGGTGCCTGTTTTTTACAAATCGGGCACCCATTTCGCTTCGGGTGCCCAAGGAGTTAAAAAATGGGCACACGTTTTTTGAAAACATGTGCCCGTTTTGGTTCGAGTGATCGAAGCTAAACATGCACCCATTTTTTGAATGTATTTTTCTTTTTTTTAAATCCATTTCCCATCATTTTCACTGCTTAAAAAATGGGCAACGTTTTAGAGGAGCACGGGTACCCATTTTTTTATCATAGCTGACCGCCCCAGACCATTTTTTACCTCCTTCCAGGTACATAGTTTCACTTTTTATATTCTTTTTATATTTTTTTGATTATTTTTCATAAAAAAATGTTAATTTATTATTATTTTTTAATTGTAGTGTTTTAAACTTCAAAAAATGTTTTTTATTTTATTTAATTTCATGTTTAAAATAGTTTTTAGTTTTTAAATATTGCAAAAAAAATGAAAAGTAAAAAATAGAAAAAACTTAAAACCGTAGGAAAAACCAAAAAAAAAAACATAAATGAACAATAAACATTAGAGACAAAAAAAAGACAATAAACCTCGGAAAGAAAAATGAACAATAAATCTTAGATAGAAAATAAACGAACAAATTTTTTTTCAAAACAATCAACAATAAACCCTAGACAAAAATAAATGATCAAAAAACCCTAGAAAATAAACGAACAACAAACCCTAAAAAATTAGCGAACAATAAACCCTAGATGAAAATCAATAATAAACCCACCCTCTCTCTCTCTCTCTCACACGTACACGTTACCCTCTCTGTCATTATGCTCCCAATCTCTCATTACCCCCTCTTTCTCTCACACATGTTACCCTCTCTCTCTTTCATTACCCTCTCTATCATTACCTACTCTCTATCTCTCATTATCTATTCTCTATCTAACTCATTGTATCTCAAATTACATACTCTCCCTTTCTCTCTCTCTCTCTCTCTATTTTAATCGTGCATAGAAGTTTGAAAATTTAAATTTAAATTTCTAAATGTTGTATTTAATTATAAGTTTCTTTTTTAAAAGTTAGATGCTTAATTTATGTTTTGATGTTTAATGTATGTTTAAATTGAGCTTTAAATTGATCATGTTTTGAAATGTTACATTATATATGTTTCCAATGTTATGTATAAATATTAAACATGTATAGTTAGAAGTTAAAATGATATCCCAGGACACCTTAGTATAACCTACAACCTTTTAAGATACCTAGGACCCCTTAAGATACCTAACTACCCCTTAGTAGGACCTTTAATACCATAAGATTCCTTACCTTCTCTCTCTCATTATCTATTCTCTCTCTCATATTACCTACTCTCTCTCATTACATACTCTCTCTCTCTCTCTCTCATATTACCTACTCTCTGTCTCTTTACATACTCTCTCTCTCACTTATTATCTATTCTCTCTCTCTCATATTACCTGCTCTCTCTCTCATTACATACTCTCTCTCTCTCTCTAATATTACCTACTCTCTCTCATTACATACTCTCTCTCTCTCTTTCTTATTATATATTCTCTCTCTCTCTCTCTCTCTCTCTCTCTCTCTCTCTTATTATCTACTCTCTCTCTCATATTACCTACTCTCTCTCTCATTACATACTCTCTCTCTCATATTACCTACTCTCTCTCTCTCTCATTCTCTATTCTCTCTCTCATATTACCTACTCTCTCTCATTACATACCCCCTCTCTCTTATATTACCTACTCTCTCTCTCATTCTCTATTCTCTCTCTCTATCATTAGTTATTCTTTCTCTCATATAACCTACTCTCTCTCTCATTATCTATTCTCTCTCTCTCTCTCTCTCTCTCATATTACCTACTGTCTCGCTCTCTTATTATCTATTCTCTCTCTCTCATATTACCTACTCTCTCTCTCTCATCTTACCCTCTCTCTCTCTCTCTCTCTCATATTACCTACTCTCTCACTCATTACATACTCCCTCTCTCTCATATTACCTACTCTCTCTCTCTCAATCTCTATTATCTCTCTCTATCATTATTTATTCTTTCTCTCTCTCATATTACCTACTCTCTCTCTCTCTCATTATCTACTCTCTCTCTACTCTCTCTCTCTCTCATATTACCTACTCTCTCGCTCTCTTATTATCTATTCTCTCTCTCTCTCTCTCTCTCTCTCTCTCTCTCTCTCTCTCTCTCTCTCTCATATTACCTACTATCTCTCTCATATTACCCCGCTCTCTCTCTCTCATATTAACCCCCCTCTCTCTCTCTCTCATATTACCTACTCTCTCTCTCTCTCTAATGATTATTTTTATGATTTTGATGGAACTTATACTAATGCATCTTTAGATGTTAAATAAAATTCATGTTCCATATTAAAAATGATTTATATAATGATTATTAAAAAATGATATATATTAAAAAAAATAGGTAAAAAAGTATTGTTTGAGTTGCATGGGCATTATGATGTTTTATTTTGTAGAATATTTATAATAATTTGATTTAAGTGGATAATATTTTTTAAATGATGCTTATTATTAAAATAAACCCACCTATTCATAATATAGATCTATGTGAGTTTCCTTTTTTTATATTTAAATTGGTAAATTGTATTTAATTATAAGTTTTTTTGGAAGGTGAAATGTAAATTAAATAGTAATTGTGAATTTTCATGTTTATATATATATGCACATTATTTTCACATCATGGACATGTTTGAGATAGATGAGCTATTAGGTCTAGCGCCACCTCCACCTCCACCTGATCAGTTGAGGCATAGAATTAGGAGGAATATTGCTTCTTTGATTAGGGATATCCACACCATTAGACGTGAGCCTCATCCTCCTCCACAACTGTTACACCTTGCACATAGTATGCAAGGGATTGTTCAATCTATATAGGCTTTAGATAGTGAGTTGGATAGCTATCATAGTTGTAGGGAGGGATTGAGTTATTTTTATGCTGATGGCCTATCATATAAACAAGCCAATGAATTGAAAATAACAAAAAAGGATTGGAAATAATATTTTGTGAATCGTAGGATGGGTGAAAAGATAGATCCAAAGAAGCCACAGATCTATGTTCGATGTTGTAGGCACCCTAGCATAGCTAGACACTTTTGGGAGTAGTGGTGGATGGTCTTTGACTATCCGCCATAGTCCAATCATGAGGTGCCCATGTATTTTTTAAAAAAATTATGGGCCGAATTTGAATTGGGTTAAAAACCTAATTACTTTGATATTAGATCATTTCAGGGGGTCAGGAGAGGCATGCCCTAGGATAGGCCAGGAGCCAAATTGAGCGATAGAGTTACAAACTATGTGCGTGATGATCCCTTAGTTCCTCTTCCTGCACCAGTTGTTCAAGCACCTGCCCATCATCGAGCAGTGGATTCTTCTCTTGGTTCATTTAGTGCCCTATTAGGCAATTTGGTATAGCAGTTGCATGAGGTGAGAGTTGCCCCCAACTTAGCACATGTTTGCATGAGCTGCGGGAATGTATGTACGGGTCCACAAAGTGAGGCTACCCCTGGAGGAGATGCTGATTTTGATGACGTTGATGCTGCCCATATTGGTTACAATGATGCCAAGGAGGTTGCACATGATGATGCCATCTCTTCATATGTTGATCTCCTGTGTGGAGATGATGATCAACCTAAAGAGGTACAAATTTATTTATATAATTTATAGTTCAATATTAAATTCCTTATATATACACATATGAACCATAACATGAGTCAATTTTTCTAAATAGAGGATGCATCATACCAAGTCATTGAGGGACTGACATCATGTTACCTCAATACCTAGAGATGTTGATGCCCCATTTATGATATGCACTTTCATCTAGATACATGGGATTGGTATGTACATTTAAAATAAACAATAAATTTTTTAATGTAATGATGTGTATGATATGTTTTTTCAATTTTGTAGGGTGCTTCATGTAGCACTAAGGTGGCTTGTTCTTCATGTGACCCGTCGACCACTGAGCCTCAGCCTCATATACCACTATTATTTTTTTCATCCATTAATTTCAAGTATTTATATGCTTACTAATCTATGTAGAACTCTAATTCATGTTCGTTATTTTTTGCAATTGTAGGCTTCTGGATTGTTTGATGCTGCATCACATGTATGCCTTCACCCATCAGTTACTTTGGCTGTAAATGACAAACCATATGTATGCTTTTCTGCAATAAACTTGTAGCCTATATATATACTTTATAATTTCTGTATATACAAGTTTGATTCATGATTTATATATGTTGTTTAGGTCGATATCACTACTAGTATTGGCATGGCTTAGAAAACCTCCACATGTGTTCAATATTAGTTTTCATATGAATCCTACTCAACCAATAAAACATTCTAGAATTCTTGAATTGCCTTGTACAATTATTTGACCATATTAGATGTTGTGTCATCTAAATTTCGTAAATATGATCAAATCAGATCAGGATACTACTCTACTGCTATTAGATTTTAAGAAGACTTATGATAGGATAGAATGGAGTTTCCTAAATATGATGTTGGATAGTACATGGTTCTCTGAGCATTTTTGCAAAATGGTAAATACATTGATGAAAGATGTTAAGGCTTTTGTGGATATCAATGGTAGTAAATTAGAAAGATTTGACCTATCCTGATCTATTAGATAGGGGTGCCCCTTAGCACTAGCTATATTTGTGATTATTGTTGACACCCTATACTACTTGCTAAGAGATTCTATTGTCTCTCCCAAGGTGAAGGGTATCAGTCTACCCAATGGGGAAGATTTATCTAATATTCAGTTTGCAGATGACACTACTATCCTTGCTAGGTTAGAGGAAGACAATATAGATGCATTAATGGTCAAATTAGATATATTTTGTGAAGCATCAAGGAGTAAAGCTTCGCTTCCTATATTTGTTTTTCTTGGATGAAAATCACAACCTCCTGATTGTTGTAGTATATACTCTTTATTGTGGGGTGGACCTATTAATTTGGTTTGATACCTTGGTATACCATTTGTCATTGAACCAAATATGAGGGCTATGTGGGAATGGATTAAAGGGTTGATAGATATAAAAATCTCAGGAAATGGAATAGACATTTCCTCTCTATGGCCAGGAGAGTGCAAGTCTATCAATTTTTTTTTCCATAACATATATTATACTTCAGTTTGGCTCTTTAGTGATTACCAATTTCATCATATTCAAAAGTTGATTAGGGAATTTATGTGGTCAAATGGGAAAGGAGGCTAGAAAAGGCATGTTGTTAAATGGCAGTGGTGGTCTATGATTAAGAATAAGGGTGATCTTGGACTCAAGGGCCTAAGATGGAAAGGAACCTCCCTTGCAGCTAAATGGATTTTTTGAGCCCTTCACGTAGAGCAACCCTGAAATTTTTTTATTAGACATGATATTCATAAATCCACCCCTAAAAGAGGCCCTAGTTGGGTAGGGTTGGCATTAACTCATATCATTGCTAGGGATTTTGAGGTTAGACCCTCTAGGTATCATGTCTTCAGGTCAATTTGGAAAGCCTGGGAGATGGTAAGAAGACATATTTCTCACAATAGTATTATTTGGGAGAATGGGGAACCATGTGGTGAATGTTACATACGGTGGAACTTGAAGTACAATGGTAAACCAAAGTTTCCTTTAGTACATGGATGCTCATCCATGTCTTGGGCAGGGAAAGGATTAAATAAACTCTTAGATGTTGTAAGAAATGGACACCCCTTGAGCTAAAATGGTATTATGATAAAGTATGATGTGTCTGTCTCTCAAAGGAAGACTTACACTATGTTGAGAGAGGCTTCTTCACCTATTAATCTCCTTAAACCTTTCTCTAGTGATAGTTCTATATTTGGCCTCTTCAAATGGTTGGATGGGTCCCTTTTACCTAGAACTAAAGCCAAGAATATCTACTCCAACCTTGTTGATAATGGATCTTCCTCTCCCATGTTGAATCTTGTTGGAATTTGAAACTAGATACCACCTCTGGGCAGAAGACATTTGAGGCCCTTTGGTGCAAACCTATTGAATCCAAAAAGAATTATTTTTGCTGGCAATTTATCCTTCAAAAGCTTCCCATCAAAAAGCACAATGGGGAGTCCAGAATTTTCTCCTGTTGCAAAGATGTTGAATCTATTAGGAATATATTTTTTGATTATTTTTTTGTCAAGGAATTATAGAAATATGTGGCCTATGTATTGGTATTAATATTGTAATTCTTGATATTGTAACTGGTTATATCCAGGACCTAAAGAAAAATGCTAATATTTTTTGGTTTGTCTTTTTTGTTGAAATATTATGGTTGATTTGGAAATATAGGAATGATAATATTTTTAATGGCAGGGATAGGAACCTTACCGAGTCTTTGAGGAGACTAAATTTTCATCATATTTATGTGCAAGTAATTGTGGCCATGAGGTTAGCACAAAGGAAATTTGAAAGGTTTTTTCATGATGGCTCAACTAGAATATTCACCTAGGAGATATCTCATGGATTCACTTGGTCTAGAACCTCTAGAGATAGATCCCCTTTTGAGATAGGCCTGAAAAACTTCATAAGAGAACTCAACACACATCATGATAGAGGTTACCAAGTGCAGACTCACAATACTCCAATTGTTGAACCCTTCAGTCATCCATATGTTGATCTAATGCTGTGGGGCAAGGTCTTATTATGGTGTGATGGTCTGTAAGGATGGACTGCTTGGATGGAAACTGTGGGAGATTCCAGCTCTCCAGATGGAGAGATATCTTTTAATTAGCCTCTCTCTAAAATTTAATTGTTTACAATATTAATACATAATAGTTATGATGTATTTCTATGCTAATGGGCTTTCTAGCTTATCTTGGATGTAATTTATTGGTTAAGTAGGACTCTGAGACTGTAGTAGAATTTATATTCTAGTTGGCAGCAAGTTCTAACCATATGTAATACCTTTTATTGGGAGACCTTGGATGATGTTATATTTTGTATTATGAACTCTTTATATTTAATAGAAAAATTAAAATTAAAATCAAATGACAATACATAATAGTTTGAGCTACAATATATATAATTCTAAGTTACAATTATCATTGAAATGACATTGACTATTTCTATTTTTAGATGAAATCATTAATAATAATTTTTACAGTAAATTTAAGAGAAAAGATAAAAGTCATAAAAAAAAGAGAAAGAAATTTGTGAAGCCACGTAGAAGCATTTGCTGCCTATAGCTGCCCCTTTTTTAACAAAACTTATTTGCATGGTGTTACGTGAAGACACGCCAGCTATATAAATTTAAACAGATAGTGTACTTAAACAGGCCATGGGAACATGGGTAGAGCCACTCTTCAATCTTCTCGAGCAATTGCGAGGGGTGAATTTGTCGCTTTCTCAGCCCATGTTACGCCGCACTCTGTGGCCGCAAACCTTTTTTTTTCTTCTGCGTTTCATATAATATCAATTTATGAAAACCAAAGGAGAATTTAGTCTATGTCTAATCGTCAGCATATGTGACGAAGGATGTCTCAAAGTAAACAGTCGGCTGTCTGAATGCTGGCATGTCGTATAAAACAAGACAGAGCATTTACAAAGTTTACCTAATAGTTGAGATTTTACTTAATAGCTTTCTTGATAGGTGATTCATTTTACTATTATTTGGAATCAGAGATTCCTATTCTCCAGTGTAAGTTGAGACATTGATGCTAAAAATTAGCATAAGATTATGTAGAAATCAACTCTTGACCATGTTTCAATTCTAGAAAGGCCAGTGTCACACAAATTGTTCGTGTGTATGTAATATAAAATATTAGCCATGCGTTATAAAATATTTTGTATCATCCTAGTTTTATCATCAGAAATGGCGAGAAATATTTCAATCACATTATCAGATTTTAACAAGATTTTAACTATATTGGTATTTTTATTAGATTTGATGAAAGTAGATTTTAGTATTCAGAGTTAGTAGTAAAAATTGATTCATGAGAGAATTTCTTATAGAAGATTGTTAATGAAAAATCTGTATAGTTTCAATATGGAAAAGTAAAGGTATTGTGGATATTAACAAACTTCAGTAAGAAGAATGATTTAATGGTAAATAGATGGTGTCACTCTAAAGACACAATTTGTTGAATTAAAATATCAAATAAAATTATGAAAAGTTAGATAAATAAAAGGATGTTGGTTTTATTAATTGTGTTTAACATAGAACAGAAATTGTTAAATCTTGAAATACTTAATTTTGAAAATATAACTAGTCACTTGAAGTTTTTTGTTTCAATAATAGTTATAAATATAGGTTATTTGGAGAATTTTTTTTTATCCTTCTTTTTATGTCATAATTAGTAATATTTTATTTATTTATTAAGGTTCTAATTTGTAAACATATTTTAAATGTGAAATATGGAAGGATTATACAATTATTACAATATGATGTCATGCTAAAGATAAGTGGATCTTAGTGATAATAAAGATTAGCTAGCTAGCCCAATAAATAAGAGAACATTTAACTATTTTAACTTTAAACTCTATAGGACACAAAGAGATTGACATGTTAAAGATCTCATAATGTAGTTCAAAATGTTGTTAATGATAAAAATACAAAATATTTGTTCTACACACAAAACATTAAATAAAGACAAGGAGTTACAATTATGGTTGTTAAAGAATATGAAGTCATTCATAATTAATGATTTATTTAATGTAAAGTGATGAGGGTATTTTTCTCTTCTTGTTTAGGCTCTTCTAAACCCATATGGGTGTTTCCTTAAAGTATAAAAACAATAATTAAAAAGAAATATTCATGCAACCAAGATTATAGGGTCTTACCAAACAACCCAATCTTCTAGCCTCAAAATATGATCCAATCTATTATATGGAAAACAAAATCTAAAAGATATTTTTATTGTAAATTTCATGTGTAAATTAAAAAAAAATTAAAAAATACATATATTAATAATTTCAACAAGAAATATAATTCAAAAATTTTATAGTAGTTATAGGCACTTCATGCATACAAGTCTTCAAATCTTCATGCCTCTACACCTTCTTAGATTCACTCCTCTTTTACTAAATGATATTTTTCTTCAACCTATAGCTCTCATGCCTACCTTGAACAACACAAACACACCTAATTATTCTTCTTTCTCTTCTTATTTTCCTCTACTATTGACAAGTCAAATTTGTACACCCTTCCTTATGTAATTATCTAGAGAAACCAACATGTTCTTTCTACAAACTTGCTAATTTTAATTTCTATGTTGTAACAGTATTCAAGAATGCATTTTATAGAGGTTAATACTATTACAAGCTAGGGTTGTCATTGCACTAAAAGATCAACTTGTCAATGCCCGATACAACTACTAGACTTATAGAATCCACAGGAGGCTGTTAAACCATGTTGCGGATCCCTACGAGGGACATTGGCCCACTGCCAACAATCCCCCTCCGAGTGTCACTCGTCGTGGCTTGCATGATTTGAACCTATGACCAAGCTCTGATACCACTTGTTACAAGCTAAGGTTACTGTTGCACCAAAAGATTGGCCTGTCAATGCCCGATACAACCACTAGACTTATAGAATCCATAGGAGGCTGTTAAACCATGATGCAAATCCCCATGAGGGACACTAGCTCACTGCCAGCAAATACCTTTGAGAGACATTAAAAGAGACACTTACAAAATCCATCTTTGCATATAGATCAACATATAGATCAACTCTAACAAAATCCATTGTTGTATTCACTTTACTTTCCATCTATACATTCAGTACATCATGATTCTCAACATATAGTTCATCTTTCAGAAATTCAAAAAAGTATAATTTTATCTCTTCCTTCATTGTTACCACAATATCATCTTTCTAACTATCTACTAAAATATTTTCATTTTCATAAAATCCATTATTTTGTTTAGCATAAAAATGAGAAATGTTGTCTAATATCTCTTTCTCTATCATTCCCACAACCTTTGCTTTCCTCTTCTCTACACATTAAAATACCTTTATTTCCTCCAAAGGACTCTCATATACTACTACACTCACCTCTTTCTCATCCTAAACCTCTACAACCTCACTTTTTCTCTATTATTTCATTATATCATTAAGAAATTCTATTGTAATATTTCCATTCCCCAAGCTTCAACTTCATGGGCAACTTCATTTACAAATTCAACTTTTTTAGAAAAAATGATTGGACTCCTTCATACCCATATTTTCCTCTTTTCTTATCTTTTCTATTATTTCTCTAGTTTCTCTTAAATGTCTTAGAATGCTAATAACCCCATTCATTGTATCCTTGTACATTCTCTCTGTGTTTCGACAAGGATTGAAATATCTAAATGATATCTCACTACCAACCCCCAATGCTTCAACTTTTTCATATTCACATAATATTTCAAACCTACAAAAAAACTCACCTTCACACCTATTCTCTACCCAACAAAGATTTCTAGAAGACACACTTCTTACTTCTTCTACCAACTCTATCTTTATGGAGGAACTAAGTTCACCTTATACTCAACTTTAATCCTTGTTTGAGGACAACCACCATGATCTCAAACACATTTCATCCAACCCATGGTCCTATTGTAGATTTCCTTGCATTCAATGATTTATCTACACAATCAAGAAATTTGGCTCTATTACTATTTTATGTAGTCTAGATTGGGGGGTCTTAACAAACTACTGAATCCTTAACCTTCTCAACATATAACACAATTCATTATGTAGAAATAAAATACGAAGGATATTTTTGTTGTAACTCTCATGTGGACATTCATTCAAAAAAACACTCAATAAGAATTACATATATTTATAATTTTGATTAGAAACATAATTCAAAATTTTTACAAGAGTTATAGGCACTTCATGCCTACAAGTCCTTGAATCTTCAAGCCTTTGCACCTTCATGGCTTCACCCCTCTTTTGAAATATGATAATTTTCTTCATCCTATAGATCTTATAGCTTCCTTGAACACCACAAACAAACCTAATTTTTTTTTGTTCTCTTCTCCTTCTCCTCTCCATGTGAAAAGCTGATTTTTTGTACTCATGCAATTCTTTGGAGCATCCTACAAGTTATTTATCCAACTTTTATATTGTTGATTAGTTAACACAATTAAAGACTAAATTTTATAGAGGCTAATACCTTTCGGAGGCACTAAAAACTGGCACCCAAATATGTTCTTTCATTTACTTCCAGTTTTTTAAAAAAGCCCTCTCTATATGCTGGAAATTCATCATCAAATGCTTCTAAATATGAAAGCTAATCTTGTTCCACCATACCCAAAAAATTTCTATCATAGATTCCTTTCAAAAGTTAATAAAGGGAAGAACCAAGTAGTTCTCTTTGAGAATTTGGAGGATCTTTAATTTTTTTTCTCAAAAATCGCTGCCTTTTTCCTTTATTTTAGACACGTGGAATGAGAGAATAAAACAAGAATGGAATCCCAATTACCACTTGCCTTGTAAACACTTCACTAGGAATTTAAGTGGAGTAAATTAATTCATTTTTAATTTATGATATTTCAATTAATCCCTTCAACTTTTAAAACTTGGTAATTGTATATTATAATACTTAAAAATCACATAAAATACCCTTTTTGCCACTAATTTTTGAAATGGAATCCAAGAATTGATAAAACAAATTTTTATCCTTAAGAAATTCCAAAGTATGTTCTTCAAGATCCAATTTACACAAAAAATACAAAAAATAAATATAGAATTAAAAATATTTTTTTGCTTGTACATGATTACTTTTGAGCCCAATACTCCTACATGAAATATTAAACTATAATTTAGATTTTAAATAACCATGTTCTAACTACAATCATAAACGAGTGTATAAAATCTTATATTAAGTATACTTAGACAATTTTATACATCGCACAAATTATAAACATTAGAATGAAACCACATAATATGAACCTTTATGTGTGGTTTATAGATCTTCTCATAAGTTATTCTTTGGATATTGATGTATCTTCAAGTACATGCTAGATTTAACACAAGTAAATTCACAAAATCATGGGAGATGAGAGGACCTCGAAAAAATAAGAGTAAATATTGAAAATATTTAGTGAGTGTAGAATATATTTCAAACATTTCCATTGATCATATGCAAATTTGTGTAAAAATGCAGTACAGAAAAAACTCACACTTCACTATGAGAACAAAGAATACACTATCAAAAAAAACTCATGGTAAAGCATACTTAATAATCTAACTATATCGTTTATTAATTTTTGTACAGAAATATATTTTGGGATGCTTTGACAGGTCTCTATTAGAGCTAACTATTTCATACAATAGTAAGCTAGAACCTCTAACATTATAGGCAACTGCAACTATACGTCCCTTAAGATATAGAATGTCATTCAATAACTTGTTTTGCAAAGAGAATTGAAGAAATCATTGTTTTTTATTTAAATTGTAATATTTATCAAAATAGATAAACTTTAGTTGAATTAAAAGTATTATTTACTTTTGAATCTTTTTGATGAATAACATAGAAAATATTTACAATTGACCAATATATACATTGATTAACTCTCTTTGACATTTTAATGATCTATAATAGATAAGACCTATGTGAAGAAAGTTAATAATTTATAGGATCATGACATATATATCAATCTTATTCATTCCTCTTATTGATATTATTGAATTGTTAATTTATAATGAGAAACAATCTATTCTTGAATTAAATTTTTGATAGAGAAAAGGAGAAAATCTAAAAAGAATTTAAATCATTATAACTTGACACACATGAATCCCATAATATTAATATGGACATGAATATGGATTAATGAATATGACCCCTATATTTTATGAGGAAAATAAAATGACATGTGATTTATAGAATATGTTTAATAATTTGATTCATCCATTAACATTTTTACATAAATTTAATAAAATATATATTATAATGTTTTCTAGAAATCTTAATGTTTCTATATTTATAGATTCAAATACTCATATCATATCAACACAATTTTAAAAGTAAACCCTCACTTCTATTACTCAATTCCCTTCTAAATATGGAGATCATAATTGAAGTCTTCCGTGACCACTATTTTTCTCATTCTATATAATGAGATTCTTTATAAAACATTTATATAAAAGTCCTTTTCTAAAGTAATACATATAAATCACATATAGTGACATGCTTTGAAAAATGAAAATGATAATTTTTAAATTTTTTTTTTAAGAGAAATTACCTTTATAAAGTTCTCACCTCAAAAAAATTATGAAATGAATTTAACAAGTTTACTATGTTATGTAGGTTCCACCCTCAAAATGACTAATCCTAGAGATATTTTACTTTAGCTTCAATCAGAAAGTCATAAATGATAGGAATTACAAGGAATCATATTTCACTTTAGCTTCAATCCTAGAGAGGTTTCACTTTAGCTACCTTGTGGAGAGGATGTTAGAGGAGCAATTTCTAGTTTAGCAGTATATTAGCTTTAAACTATTTCCTCCTTATTTAAAGCTTTCCATAGATCCTCAAATATAATATCAAGCATTTTCACCTCCATACTAGTACCAGGGCCATATGGCATTTTAGGGATACAAATTTATGGAAGATAATGAGAAGATTCAAAGACTTTGCTGGTATATTGGCAAATTGGAGTTTCTTATTTGTAATCTATGATCAACATCTATATAGACATTCAATAGAATCATTATGGATTTTGTGTTGAGATCAAGTGATTGGCATTGAAATATTATTTCAAAGACACTAAAATCTATGAATGAGGGAGAATCATATAATAGCTAGACAACAAGGGATTAAGGACATTAAAGGAAAGAAAAAATCTTGATACCCTCCAGTTGGATGGATCTCTTCCGAAATATGTGATGTCTATTAGCATATATTACATTTTCCACTATGTTAGTTATGCTGACTATTGCAGGCATTCGTGTTTAGGTAGTTATACTTATTGTTCAAATAGTAAAACACATTTACTTTGTCTTACAATTTTGTATCAAAGTAGATTTGTTCTATGCCTATGAAATAATGATGAATAGAATGTACAATGACAAAAAAGAGTTAGGAATTTTAAATTTAAAATAAAATTGCCCTGAGCCTCTCCCTACCATTATCCTACCTGCTAGAAGAAATTTGTAGTGAAGTTATTTTTTGCGTAGCTCCAATAGTTTATTTTTTGGTAAGATTGTTTGCAGGCATTGGAATCTCTTCCCTCCCAATTTCTCCTGACATTGTAGCTCCAATAGTTTATATTTGACAGAAGAATTTATGTTGGTAGGTGATTTTGAAATTTCAAATGTGAGAGGGAATTTTTTTCGCAGACTAGCCAAATAAAATGTCAACGCGAAAAAATAGTTAAGAAGTCATTTTTTGTGTAGCAACGGTAGAGAATGTTTTGTGTGTGTACAACTATTCTGATTGGGTGCAGCAGTATGAAATAGAAGAGCTCAGTGTAGCTTCAACAGGTTTTATGATTTGGAGCAGCTATAGAATTCTGCATACAATTATAAACCATTTGTAATCAATTTATATTTTTAATTTTTTTTATTTGTATAATAGTCATTTCTAGATTTGAAAGAAAGAAAGAAATCTTGCATGTCTTCAGCTGTGTGGTTGTGTCTCATTTTTATTTTTATATTTTGCAATGATTGGAAAAATTGGAGACTACAGTCTTAGAGGTTGTTTGGTATTTTAATTTAATTATATGGTATTAGAGTCATTTGGCCTTAAATCCTTGTGAGTTTGGGCATTTTTTTTTTTATATTAAGTTTTATTATATAGGAGACATGGAGGAGCAAAGGATTGTGAAGAAAATCTTTTGAAGTTTGCCCTCTAAGTTTGATGCAATAGTGATTGTCATTGAAGAGGTAAGGGACCTCTCTACTTTAATGGTGTATGAGTTGATGGATTCACTTCAAACCCATGAAGTGTGTAGGTCTGCTACTTCTTCCCAAGAGCAAGCCTTCAAAGCTTAGGTCAATGAAATAAGCAAGGGGAGAAAAAAAAAGAATAGAAGGACCTCAAGAGGTAGAGATCATAAAAAATATCGATAAGGAAGTGTTGGAGGAGATAATTCAGGACCAAAATGCAATCATGAGGGAGCAAGCAACTCTCAGATGAGTTCCATACAAGGAAAGAATAACAAAAGTTCAAGTCAGAGGTATGACAAAAGTAATGTTGAACTTTTTATTATCATAAATTTGGGTACTATGAAAGTGATTGCTAAAAAAAGCACAATAACTAGTCAAAGAAAAGTATAAATATGGCTAATGTGAATGTGGCTGAAGGTAATCAACCCAAAACCTTCATCATGTGCAAAAATTAATGAAGATTGCAACTTTGAGGTCTAGTATTTGGACAACAATTGTATCAACCACGAATGATAATGAAAGTTTTCTTTCTTTCATTGATAAAAATGTACAGTCAAAGATAAGAATGGGGAAAAATGAAATAGTTTTAATTGTGGGGAAAAGATCTATTATGATCTTGTAGTGTTGTAAATTGTAGTTGCTTACAATTTTGTCCTCACTTAGTCCTCACTTTGGTGTTTTATCTTCCAATGTCTAATTACTATATTGGTGGGATGAAATGTTGCCTTGAGTTCTTGAGAATGCTTGATAATGAATACTTGACAGATGCACAAAAGGTGGGGTATGAGTTTGAATTCATGTTCATACCCAACAATGAAATGATAGGATGTCTTTATATAGGGTTTTCTAGGTAAATTTTTTATAAGACCAATCTACAATTGTCAAGTGGAGTCATGGGGACCAAAATCCATCAGAGTGGGGAAATGCCCACTAATATTTAAAATGGATCTTATTTAAGGAGGACTAGAGTACTGGGGGTGCCCTAACAAGGGTGCCCCAATGGCCTTGTCCTCCAAAAATAATACAAAAGAACTAGCAAATAAGGAGGCATAGCTCTGAGATGGGGTCCACTCAGCTATGCAATCAAACGAAATCATATTTGGTGTAAAAATTGGTGAAAATGGTCCTTGAGGGAATGAAAATAGTACACGCTAAAGTAGGAGCATAAATATGAGGTGGTAATTGCACAAGGTTAAATTTTACGATGCTACAAAGTAATCCCAGTGGAAGGTGATTTATGTCAAATTCTATTAAAGAAAATACCTAACTAAAATCCAATAATCAATGCATAAAGTACTTAATTAATGTACAAGGAATTTATTCTATGAACTTTAATTATTATATGTACCTGTTATTTTCTATTTGTTGTAGAGTTTGGGATTGGTGAAGAATATAATGAACATTCTCTAATCAATCATGGCATTAAAATATTACATTTGATGTAAAGTGGAGAGAACCATTTTCATGGAAATGAAAAATTAACATTTAAGAAGGATATTATATGGTACATTTTGGGAATCACATGGAACAATGTGTTTAGTTGTCTTGGTCTAGATTGAATAAAGTTAATATTAATCAGATAAATTGAACACATAATATAAAATCATGTAATAATAAGTTTCAATGGTTATAGTTTTGACAATTTTATTTACCCATTGTTGTAAATTAATCCTCATTGCATATGTTGGAATTAGAATAATTATCAATCAAATATTATTTAGAGAACAATGTGCAATATTTCACCATTATTGTAGAGTTAATTCCTTATTAAGAACTTTCTCTAATGGGATTTTCTTATTATTGAATGATACTATGTGATTGTTTTGGTAGATGATAGGCTCAATTTAAAATATAACTATGGCATAGTATTGAAACTATCATGTATCTTTTCTAAATCCTTTTGCATTATATATCTATAAAATGGTGATGCACACTATGTTCATTCTTAAATGATCTCATATAGCTTTGTTAACATGTACCTTAAGTTGTAAAAGTAAAATTAAGAACATAATAAATGCTCTAAGGAAGAGGATATAACATAAGAGAGGAAAGTAAGCCTTGCAAGATAAATCATCCATGAACAATTCAAAATATTTCCATCCTTAAAAGGAGGTAGACAATTGTCCACATAGATTAGTATGGACAACTCCATTATGTTCGATGGGATGATAGGTGCTAGACTTGAATGGATCTTGATGTTGCTTGCCTGCAATATAGTTAGAACAAACTAAAAAAAAAGAAGGAAGATGAGGAAGACCACTTACCATCTCTTGGGAGCTAAGCTAATGGAGAGAAGGGGTAGAAAGATGTCAATATATATAATTCCAAAGAGACGTGGTTTCAACTATAGAAGCATAAAGAGAAAACTCAAAGGAAGAAACAACATCAAGGGAAAAAAGGTGACCCTTCTTTAAACCTCTAGGAACAACCTTGTCATCTCGGGAAATGAGACAAGATTTGACACAATCTTTAACCTAAAACTTCATCTTGATTTCATGGTTCAAGAGTTGAAAAATAGACAAGAGACTGGATGTCAAACCTAGAACATAGATGACATTGGTGAGAGAAGTTATTCTTGTGCCAAGAGGAATGGTGATAGAACCAATGACTTCAGTAAAAAATTAGTCATCATCAGTTATCTAAATGAGATCACTTGTAGGATACATATTGATTAAATCTTTATTTCCTATCATATTCTTGCTTACACTCGAGTCAATCTACCAAACATCCCATGATGATATAATAGTTTGGGAGACTAGGACTAAGTTCTGATTGACACCACAATTTATAGTTGTAGGTGTATCCTCATCAGATGCATCATCTTGTTATGCAACAACATGTCATCTTTCCTTTCTACAATGAGGACATCTTCTCGATGGTCGAGAATGACTTGGACCATATGGACCTTCCTTACTAGAATTGCCTTGTGTAAGGCCATTGCACCAACAATAATCAATATCATGTGTGTTTGTATGACAAATTTTACAATAATTATTCCCTTTGGAAGATTGTTGTGGTTGTGAAGATTGCTTCTGAGAAGATGGCTACTTCTGCTAGGGCCTCCTTTGAATCTTCTTTCCTTGCTATAGTTGAGAGACTAGAGATTTCTATCCAAAATCATCTTGTAGGGACTAAATAAGTTGTTCTTGTTGAAGCAGATTTATAAATTTATAAAATTATGAAGGAAAGGATTGCAAGGTGATTGGGACAGGCAATTTATCTTGTACTTTCTCATCAAGGGTAAGAATAACTGCTTGAAGAGAAGACATGAGACACAAAAACCTCTCAAATTTCTTGCCATCCTACATACTAAGCCTATCAAGCTTAAACTAAAGGTGGAGAATCTTAGTCTAGTTCTTTTCCTTGTACATGGTGGAAACCACATCCCAAGCTTCCTTTCATGTTGTTGTATCTAGAACATATGGCTGAACTTCACTTATGATAATGAGAGTTATCAACATCAAGGCGTTGGTATCTACGTTGTCAAAATTCTTCTACTCATCAACATCGTTAGCATGTGTGATTTCTCTAGGAAAAAACTCCCATAATTATTCAAATATAAGAATCATATGCATCTTAGTCTTCCATGTGGCATAATTGGATCCTTTAAGAAGTTGTGCATCAGAGAGTAGAATATTTTGAGTAGACATGATAAACACCAAACAGAAAGTACTCCACAACAAGGAAATTTTATTAATGGTGTCATGATATTTAGACTTTCATTGAAGTAGATGCATTCTTTTATGAATGATGAGAATAATTCAGGTGGGCATGATAGGCCCATGTTGTGAGAAGGGAACAAATATTAGGGTGTTCTACCTTGTCTTCAACATTATCACATCATATCCTTCTTCAAGCTATTTATGCAGTTTTTGTGCTTGACAACATACATTAAAAATGAAATATTTTTAAAGACCTTGTTGAATAAGCTCATCAAATTGTAGATTTCCATTATTGCGAAGAGCATCTAACAAAGTGAAATAAAAACTACTACTATTTGGAATCACATTCTAGGCAACATGATTACTAACAACACTACTGGCATCATCAAACAAATTTGATATATAAAGAAGAAACTATTGTTTCCTCTGCAACACACCAGATGATGAAATCCAAAAAAAATTCTTCTACAACATAACATATAAAGGAATCTTATTGGAGCACTATGTGACTTCACTACACATCACTTTGCCTCATGTGAGTACCTCCATGCTATTGTACCAGTCTTGTCACAACGTCTGCCAAACAAGGGATTTGAGGAAAATCACAAAGCATCGTCTATTCTCCCATGATAATTTATTTCTCCAATACCAAATATAGGTGCAGAAAATAAAGGATGAAGACAATGCGATGATTATTAACTAGAGGAAATAAATATAGAAATGAAAAAAATACTTGTAATGGTGAAAAATTATGGTTAGGGTTTAATTAAGATAATAAAACCACTGACAAGACCTAATCCACCATTACATTAGGGGAATATGGAATCTAATAGATCTGACCTTGATAGATCAAGATTCTGATCAGATTTAAGGCCTCCTAAATGGGGCTCTTTCTTCCCTAAGTCGAATTGAATTTTATTTTTTAAATATTAGGGTAAGATAGTGAATTATTGAAGTAGTTTGATAGAAAAAATGAGATATAGCTATTTTATAGAGCCACCAACCTATATCTGAGTAGAAGAGCATGATTAAGATCTATTCCTAGAAGTTTGGCCTAATTTTTAGGGATTGTGCTGCTCTAATTCGAACTAGTCCTCCAAATTTCTCATTGTCAAAAGGTGAATGTGCTCGTCTCTACAAATCCTATCGATCCTCCCAAACACAACTTTGTTCTTGTTTCCTGCATATAGAAAGGAGGAAATTGTTGGGAATAGGGATTTAACTTAGGTTAAACCCTTGTTTTGGATTTAGCCATGAAATTGAATTGAAAATGTAAATGAAGTACAATAGTAGAATACTTTCCCTTTGAGGTAAAGGTTGAGAATGAATAAAAACCTAATGATATACCTTTAATCATTTTTTTTGTCTTCACAAGGAATTAGGGTTTCATGTAAATAGTCTTCATAAAACATAGAATATGAATGTTATCTCCAATGCTTGAATCCTAACTTCACTTCTGCTCCAATGCTTGAGACAAGACTAATTTATTTCTCACTTGAATTTTCTAGAGTGGAATTGATATCTTGAATTCGTTAGGTGATTGATTAGGGTTTCAATGAGAGGGGTAGATCTTATTTTATTATTGGTAAAAAAAAAATTGAATTTCTAACCTAAGCTGACACAGGATCTAGGTCCCCATCCAAGTTTGGTGATCATTATGAGGTAGAAAAATGGGCCTTTTTTGAGTGAACCATGACACCCAATTCCATGGTCATGGAAATAAAGGCTCCAAGATCAAGGGGAGACAATGTAGATAATGAAAAGTTGTGTTTGGTAGTTGGTGTGAGAAGAATTAGTGCTTCAATTAGGCATTAGAGGATGAAATTCCAAAGTTTGGCCTAACTAAGGACCAAATTGCAGGTCAATACAATTTAGGATGCTACAATACTAGCATTCGATGACCATTTTTGGGGGAATGGCAGAATAGGTATCGTTAAGGAACAGTAGAAATAAAAACAACATAATAATGATATTATTACACTAAAATATTATTAATGTTGTATCATCTTGCCTAGCTATTGTATATCCATATCAAATCAAAAGTGAGCAAATAATCATACACAACATTCATCTCTCCTTTAGCACTAAATTTGTATCTTAGTTGCTATTTCCCCTAACGAAGATGATATTGATTTGGTCTATCTTATTTTATATCTCTAGGTTGGGATCCCTTTTCACTATATTTTATTTTTATTAACCCAACATACCTTACACTTGAATACCTTTTTATTTTAAATTTTAGTTTTGAGTTGTATGCATTTTATGGATTCATATTTTCAAAAAAAATTAAATATATCAACTATGCAGTTAAACCACATCTCAAAAATATTTGAAGCATACTTTTCATTACTATATTTCAAGTTCAATTTCCTAAAGGCTTTGGAAGATGTTGTGTGTTTTACAACTTCCCTTCATAAAAGATGTCTTATGTTTCACATTCATGTTCTTAAAATCTTTGGTAAATGTTTATAAATTCATTATATATGGCCTAGTGGGTACCTTACATATTTTTACATATATTTTAGTAGAGTTTAATGTTGTCCCTTTGAGGCCAATGATATTCCCTCTCCCAAAAATAATCTCCCCAATGAGGAATTTTTTTTGCTAGAAGAGATTATTAATGCTTCCTTCAATAATATCCTTCTTATGGATGAAGATTTGAAGAGTGATCTTGATCCTTATCCTACAATGTACCTACCCCAAGAGGATAATTTCATGCAAGAGGATCATATCACTGATACATTTCCTAGTGATACCTTACCTTATTTTCACTTTAATGACCTCCCTTATAGGGGTGACTCATTTATAAGTTATGCTTTCCCCCCTCCAAAATATTATCCTACTCAAGAGTATACTTCGTTGCAAGACGATGATATCACTAGTGATGTTTCCAATGCTTTCACTCCTATATATGAAGCTTTAGACAATAAAAATCCTAATCAAAGTCATGTCAATACAATTCATTTTTTCAATCACACAAATGAACATGAGAAGCCTAGGATTGTTTCTAAAGGTGGTAAGAATCCAGCTAGACATTCTAAATACATCTTAAACTATTCAAAACCGATCACTCAAAGAGATAGGATGAATCAAAAAATGTCAAAATTAGTTATCATTCAATGGCTTATAAATATTGTTTATGTTGAAATTGGATAACAAAATTATTGTAATTTAACCTATTAAATTCAACCACTAAACCTAGTTCTATGATGAATCCAACGTAAAACCAATAGAGAACCTAAAATCATGAAAATATGAAGTAAGGAAATATTATACCTTTAAATGCTCATATTTTTTAATCTCCATTTAACTCCTCTATCCATTGATCTTGCTTGATATAATGATTTCTCATAATCTGATAGAGCATATTTACTTGCTTGAAAATCATATGAAAGGATAGAGGGATGGATCTCTATTAGAGAGAGAACCCTAGAAATGGAGGCCTAGGATAAAGAGGTGGGGGGAATAAATGGCTGACTTAGATTAGATGGTAGGTATAGAAAACCAAGAGTGGTGGTTAAGGCTAAACCAAGATATGAATGATAAGTTTCATGGAGGGAAAAGGTTAATGAATTAATTAAATAAATAAAGATTTATTTAATTAATAGAAGAGGTGGGACCAATTAAATAAATAAAAGTATTTATTTAAATTGGGAAAAGGCTATAAAAAGATTAGTGAATTAATTAAATAAATCAAGATTTATTTAATTAGTAGAACACTTAGGACAAAATAATTAAATAAATAAAATAATTCTTTATGATTGCATTCCTTTCCTTTGATTTTTTCTCATGAATTCTTTTTTCTTCTAATGTAGCACATACAGTGCATAGGAAGGAGTTTAAACATCTAATAGAGAGTTTTTAACTCCAAATGGTGGTAGAGTTATATATGATTCCTCACCTTCAAGAAGGAGTAGTTTGTGCCATCAAACACGGGAATCTTATATAGTCTATCTTGTTCCATCTCATAGCTTCCTCAAAGGGATAAGATTCTTCTAGAAGAACTTGGCTTTGATACCACTTGTTGAACACACCTTAGGACTAGGAGGGAGTGTGAATCAGTCTAGACCAAATACTTAGAATTTATTACTTAATCGAAAAAATCTTTAACCTTATTTTTATTGGTAATAATGAAACACCATGCATAAGGAAGTACCAGATTTAGATTGAAAACCTAAATGGGAAAAAACCATAGTGAGAGTCAACTCATAATATATTAAATTATTACAATATAGTTTTAGGATCATTTCCGAGGAATCACATTGCTTCCTAAAGGAACTATAGGTTAGAGTGAAAAACCCTAGGGAAAGATACAAAGCCAAAATCAGAAGATCACTTCTCTAGGTCAATTTACAATGAGTATATGAATGAGCAACAAGTAGGCCTTCAACAATTCTTCTTATCATAATTTCCAAACATGAAATTATTCATGAATCTCGATCTCAAGTGACTGACTCCAAAGTAATTACCACACGTTGAATTTGTAACAAATTTTTTTTATAAATTATATAATCATGTAGGAACAACTAACACATTGATCCATATACACTCCCACACATCCAAACACACAAATTTTTAACATCAACTTGATCTTCTATATATACAATATTCTTAATGCAAATATTAAATAGGTCTAGTAGAATAGAGGACAAGAATAGGTCAGATCAAATTAGCCACCAAAATATAATTGTGGTAAAATTAGTCTAATCCAAGAGATACAGAGGACCTAAAATATCTTATCACTTATTTCAAAGAATCTAGTAATAATTCACATGCTATCAATTATCCTCGAAAGATCAACAACAAGGTAACTTATAGAAACAACAAACAACATGCCATAAGTAAACCCAAAACACATCTTCTAGATGAGAAAGCCTAATGTTGATCTATACATACAAATGTAGGCAAAAAAATGAATGCAACACAAACTTCTAAGGAATCAAAGATATCCAAGGATTTACTGGGTGCCAAGGAACCACACCAATCAGATGAACTAAATTAGTCTCCACCAAACATAGATTTCAATCACCATGCAATATCAAATAGACCGAACATTATGAGGAGAACACTAAAATGTTACATGAACATCCAAAAACATTCTCAAATCCTTTCTTCACTTTTTCATATTGAGATCATAGTGGACCATCATAACTGATACGAAATACTTTGTTTTGAAGCACCATTCAAACATAGAACATAATATCATTAATTGTAGACCACACCACCATCTAGTAATTTAATTAAGGTATAACATCTAGACAATTTAAACATTTCCTCCAACCCTCAATACTAGAAGCATCAATGTAGAGAAATATAGAGAATTTACCGAACTACTTTGTATAGAGAACTATATTTTCAGCCAACAACAATTACTACTAAAGCCAGTTATAACACTAGGTACATTAAAATATAGGAGATAAATGTCCAAAGAGAATAAATAGTATATCCATGTGTAAAAGACCACATTTGGAAAAATAATGTAGAGAATTCTTTTGTGTAGGCATCAATGAACCCTTCTTATACTGATTCACTCCATTAAGTTTCCAGGAACCAAACTATTCCAGAAACATCTACTTCTCACTCAGTACATCATCTCCATTATCTAATATTCATATTAATAGCTCAACCTCTCTGAACATCAAAATATCATCACTATCATCATCATTACCAATAGGCTCAATATAATCAACTCAGTACAAATATTAGACACCAAAGACATGGACATCCACTGAATATTTGCAACCAATATCCATACATTCCACTTATCAAGCTCTTCATGCCAATTAAGAAAGTAATGACAAAAAAATATAAAGGAATTTTATGAAAAAAAATAGCCAAATAGGTCTCATCATAACATCTCAAAGATCTTCCTCATCATTTAATAGGCACAACATAGGCAATGGAGCGGAGAGGAATTTTGAATTCTGGTTTAGGCGGGAAGTCTTGTGCTGGCTCTGTGATCTAATGCACTAGTAGTAAGGAAGGATCACCGGATGCACCTGAGACTGTAGATCCTTAGGTGGATGGCAATGGTCCATTGGTTGGGGACCCACAAGAGGGCGACAAACCCTTGGATTTGGGTGGAGGGGGAATGACACATATTGGTGGTATCCCAAGACATGAACCCAATCGAGTGGATGTTTCTCACCCCTAGTCCTCTTTTTTTGGTGTCAAACCAAGCGGGAAATCCTCTTTCCCTGAGGTAAGTAATATTTCTGATCCTGTGCAAGGGAGATTTCTGATACAAATGTCTAATCCCGTGATTTCATCACAATATTGCTTTGATGGCCTTGACTCTAGTTAGTAAATTCTTGGGTCCTAGACCTAATATTGATATTTTTAGGGTGTATGCTAGAAAAAAGTGGGCTCATAAGGGACAAAGCTGAAATTATAGCTATGGCAAAAGGATCTCTTTCCCTCACTTTTTCATGTGAGGAATGATGTTGAACACAGAGTACCACTGAGAGGGGGGTGAATCAATGGTTCCTAAACTTTTTGACTTTCAAAGCAACTTCAGAATACTAGTTAACCACTCAAGCACTAAACAATTAAACTAGTAAAGCAAGAAGGAAAGCCAAAGAGATCAATCACACAAATGCAACTCACAACACCAGATGTACGAGGAAAACCCAAAGTGGGAAATACCTTGGTGAGAAAAGCTACTGGAGACTACTACTCCAATCCAACCTCACAGGTAAAACACTGAATTACAAAGATTTAGGGCACTAATCCAAGGAGCACCAACCCCTGCATCAAGCTCTAACTTGGTGATGTATATTGAAAGATAATTTGGATATAGTTAAGGCTTCTTGTTGCAAATGAATTCTGCAACTCTTGATTAAATATCCTACTGTCGATTGACAATCTTTTCTCCTCCACTAAATCTCACACTACCGGTTGTGAGATTAATCTCTCTGATTATTGGCCTCTATTATCTTTCTATCTCTCTCTCTCCCTATCTCACAACACACTGTGTCACACTTCGATGTTGTATTCTCTATCACACCTTATCGGTTTTGCTTAACTATGAAACTGCAGTTCTATCGGTACTCAATCACTATCGGTTAAACCCTCTCGCCGGTTTTCTTGCTCACTTACTCTGCAACTTTCTTAGAATAATTTCTAAGCATAACAATTCTTCCTTTTAGTTAATCTCTCTTTTCTCTTCTTCTTCTCTACAACATCATCTTGCTCTGTCTCGTGCTCATCTCTTTATTCACAGGTTTCCCGCCAAAAAAAAATTCAAATTCAGAGTGGTTAGGATTTCCTTTTCCTAACACAATCTGCATGAAGTTCAATCCAGTCTTTCATGGGTCGATCACCTGTACTCCAAGGATGCATCTATACATGTTTCCCATTACTCGATGCATACTTTCTAAAGATAGAAATCACATAAAAGATTTCCTACTTTGAAATCCGTCGACTCATAGAACACTTAGTAGTTTCCTTTTCAAGGTCTTCTTGTGATTGGATTTCCTTTGCATTGATCCAGCCATCAACAACTCCCTGGTCTTCCTCTGTCATTCTTTCTTCCTCGAGCCACATCAGTATGTTACAATCTGATGTAGAGAGGTTGCTCACTCCTTTAGGGTTCGCCTATTCTTAATGTCTCTCTAGGCTGTCTCATGAACCTTCCAATGGTTCCCACTAACCCAACCTTCCCAAGTTCTTATGACTAAGGTGATTACCCCTAGACTTGTGAGTGTCCAACACTCCTTAATGGAGACTCTCCAACCCTACAGCTTCTCACACCTTCCCCATGAGCCAACCCCCTCTACCTTAGGATCTTCATACACACATTCCAAAATCACCTAGGGTTGATTTTATTTTGATTTCCAACCTTATACCTTAAACTAGGTCTATGGAGATTACCAATTTCAAGCTTAAGGACCAATTTTCTCTTTTAGGCCTACTAGGAGACCTAGTCCAATTAGCCCTACCGGTGAGGTATTTTGAACTTATCTGCCAAAAATCCTACACAACAGTACAAACTCTTTATCTTTTCAGATACCCTTTTGGAAACTTCATACAATATTTCAGAATTGGTTCTGGGTTTGTTCTCTAACCCACCTAACCCTTTTTAGGCATACTTTCCACCTTTTAAGCCTACAAACTAGGGTTTTTCAAAAATGTCCTCACCCATTCGAATGACCAAGAAATATAATGATTCTCTTAGGTCTCTACACCCTTGAGGATGTCCAATACAACCTGATATCAATTCCACTCTTTGGATTTACCCATCTAGGGCCAGTTGTCCAGGTATGTGCAGGATCATGGCGTGCCAAAACAGGCCCTTAAGTGGCAATGAAATTTCAAAAAATCAGAGTCATGCAACTTGACATGAAAAATTGAATAAGTTATGAACATTATTTTTAAAATATGTAACAAGAGAATCTATAGAAAATTGAATTTAGTTTCTAAGCTACTAGTTGTTTTTTGAAAAAAAAATCCTATTTGATGAAAATTTTAAATTTCAATGCAGTGGTACAAAAATTTCAAGAAAAAGATAAGTAGGTGTATGTCTGACGACCCTAATCATAATAAAATCATAATATTTTTTTATAAGATTTATAATATAATTATTAGACTCATTTTTGGATGTGACAGATATTTTTTTATAATTTTTTATAAAGTAAATAATTATTTATGATTTTTTTACTACAACTTTTTTTAAAATTCAGAAACTCCTACACCTAACCACCTTAACTTCATGAAAACCTTATGAAATTCATTTTTTCTAATTTTTCCCTATAGTAGATGAAGCATACAATGTGACACATGTTTCAAATTTAAAAAATGTTATACGGTTTGAAAGTTATGAGTATTTTTCAATCAGTCTATCAATCAGGACTTTTGTCAAAATTCAATTAGAAAATAAATAATTATTATTTATTAAAGTTGAAATAAAAGAAGCCTTATATTGTTGAAAATATGAGAACATCCTTAAAAAACCCTTTTCGTTTTATCAATTTTGGCTATAAAAAAAGTCGTCAGCCACTAGTGTAAAGTCTGGAAAATTAAGGAATACTGAAAAACACGTTTTTTCAGTTGACTTTCCAGGCTTCTCACTTCCAAGACAAATCCCAAAGAAAACCCAAACCAAAAGATGGAGGGAAAAATTTATGTTTTAAAATCGGATATTCGTTAAAATCGGATATCCATTTTTGAAAAAATAAAAAAATATATTTTAGTAAATTGGGCATAACTTTTGCATTTTATATTAAAATTTTGATTTTTTACAGGCGTTGGAAAGGTAATTAAGAGATATATTATATGGAATAGGTATAGTTTCAATTATTATTAGTTTTAAATAATTATAATTCATTTAAATTCATCCTTCATTTTTAAAACATAAAAAACTCATGGCCTTTTCATATGATTTCCCTATTGCATGCCTTTTTGTAAAAATCATCTCAAAATAAACTAAATAAGTAATTAATAATAAGAGAAAATTTATGAATTTTATTGAGTTCGATAAATTTTGATAAACCATGTTATCTATGTATGTTCCTTTCTCCACCTCTCACTCCTAAACCTATCACTCCACCTATTTGTTTCTTCCTCCCTCTCTTTTGTCCATATTTATACATCTCTCTCTAGACCTATATCTCTAACTGTCAATGAATACCTCATTATATCTCTCAAGCTCTACAAGGTGCTTATATTTCTACCTCTTCATAATTTCCTCCTCTATGTCACTCTCTCTTCCCTAAGATCTAGAGTAGTCTATCTGCATTTCCTTCTCATCTCTAGCAACAAAATTCAGAGGAGACAAGGAGAGGCGTAGGGAAGTATGAAAAAAAGGAGAGGGGGAGAGAGCTAATAAGAAGAGATTAATTGGGGGAAAGAGAGAGAGAGAGAGAGAGAGAGAGAGAGAGAGAGAGAGAGAGAGAGAGAGAGAGAGAGAGAGAGAGAGAGAGAGCTATATGTAATTAGGTGGAAGGTGAAGAGAGAGAGGGAGGAGGTGATTTGGGTGAAGAGAGAATGAGAGGGAGAGTTTGAGATTATTAGGGGTTAGGAGGAGAGGGGGAGAGGGGAACGTATCAACAAAGAGAGAAGAGAGGTGGGAACAGAGGTGAAGAGAGACATATAGAGTAATTAGGGGGTGGGGAGAGGGAGAGAGGAAAGTATCTATAAACCCATAGAAGGAGAGAGGTGATCGAGGGTAATTGACGGAAATAAATCATGTGAGAGAGAGTTGGGTGTAATTATCGGATAAGAAGAGAGGGAGAAAAGTAAGTATTAAAAAAAGGAGAGAGGGAGAGATGCAGAGAGAGTTGAAGAGAGTGATAGAGAGAGGATAATTAGTGGGAGTAGGGGGGAAGAGGGAAGTATTAACAAAGAGATGTACTAGAGAGAGGGTAATCAAGGGGCTCTCTCACCATATCTCCCCCCTCTTCCTTTGTTGATACTCCCTCCCTCTCTCTCCCCCCTCTCCTTCCCCTAATTACCTTCTCTCTAGATGTCTCTCTTTGAACCTCTCTCCTCATCTCTCCCTCTCTCCATTTGTTGATACTTTCCCATCCCTGCTCTCCTCCCAACACCTAATTACCCCCAACTCTCTCTAATTATTTCTTCCCTAAATGTCATGTTGTGTCTTAAGGGGTTAGAGGATGTCATATGACCACTTAGGACATCATATGACCCATTAGGTGTCGTTAGGGGTTATATTGTGTCCTAAGGGTTCATATGGTGTCCTATGACCCCTTAGGTGTTGTTAGGGATCATATTATGTCCTAATAGGTCATATGGTATCTTATAACACCTTAGGATACCATATGGAATCTTATAACCCCTTAGGATACCATATGGCATCTTATAAACTATTTTCCTCTACCAATCCTTAAACATTTGATCTTAGCATCAACTTTATTTTCAAACATAGACTTGAAAATTTTGAATCTTTATAAGGATTTATATTTTTATTTCAAGAAAGAAACTCACATAATTCTAATAAAAAACCTTTCACTATTTAGTCCTCTTTTCCTTTTATGTCCACATAGATTTGTATTCACCAACTCCAAAGGTTTTGAAGTTGAATACTCCTTGTTCTTGAATCTCTTGTTTTTATGCCTTTCCCAATGACATTCCTTGAATATGGTATAACAAAATTAATAATCATCAATAAATATCTTATAAAATGAGCACAACTAACCACCACCATATTTTCAAGTTTTCTATTTCCCTTGCTTTTGTGCCATAACCAACATTAACTACTATATGCCAACATACAACTGCTACCACTGTTATCCTTCACATAGCAGGGTTTACTATTATTCCTTATACCTTCTACATATAATCTTCCAAAACTTCCTTTTATAATCTCATTTCTAGACCCATGAAATATGATTTTATAGCCATTGATACACATCTAACTCACACTTGAAAGATTGTGTCTCAAACCATTAAGATACTAAACATCATTAGTCTTATGGCTAACATCAATTGAAATAGTACCTTTACCAGATTTATAGGTGTAACTTCTTCACATACAAATTTGACTGATCCATTATCGTACTTCTAAAAATCAACAAGATTTCCCTTGTCACCTATCATATGATTTGAACATTTAGTCAATTATACATGCCTTAGGCTCTACTTTTGCATGTAGTGCAATCTTCTCATCCTCTAGTTTTTCATTGTTCTTTACATCTTTTATATCATCAGACCTTTCATCACTCTTCTCCTCTATAGCTAAAAATAATGATTATTTATTTGAGTCATTTCCATTCTACTCTTCAAATGAATGAATCAAATAGAAATTATTCTTAGATTTATCTATATCATAAATTATTTTATTTTTATTATTCCATCTATGATTATCTCTTCCCTTATTATCATTATTAGATCTTCTATCATAGTCTCCCTTAGAAGTACATCTAGAAGCATAATTACCAATCCTTTGACAATTGAAGCATTTAAATGGTAACTTACCTTTTTAATTTTCAAATCCTTGCTTTGGTCTTCTTATATTATTTTATTCTATCTCATCCATGCCATTTCTTGGTTCAATTTCATCTTCAATCTTCTTTCTAGATTTCATTGTAGTATCTTTCTTTAATATTTGTCACTCATATAGCTCAGGAATCTCAAAGGTAGAGAGCAAGAAATAAAAGTAATTAAAAGTGATTTTTTTCATATCATGGCTTTCTTGAATGGTATACTTCTTAGGTTTGTACCATTTAGGCAATTCTAGAATCACTTTTATCACAACTTCACTTTCTTCAAATTTGGCATGAATACCCTTAATTGCACTCAAAATCTTAGTTACCCAATGTCTATAGCATTCAATTTCCTCATCATTTTACTTTTTGAGGTTCTCAAACTTGTTCTTTAGATTCATCAACTTGGCTTTCTTTGTCTTCCCATCACCTTCATATACACTATTCAGCTTCTCCCAAACCTCTTTAGTAGACTTCAACCCAACAACTTTAGAAAATATTAGATTAGTTAAACAACTCAAAATTGCAAAAACAACCCTCTTTCTCATGTCCCTTAACCTCATCCAGGGTTTGAGGACCCTTTTTTGGAGTACTATATCCACTCTTAATGCTCTCCCAAATTCCAATCAGTCAAGCTTCCAAATGATACTCTGTTCTTTCCTTTAAATAAGAAGAACTTGTGTCATCAAACCTTTTGCTTTGAAATTAACTTCATGTGCCATTTACGATCTTACTCAGACAATTAATCTTTTCTAAGAGGCTCCAAGATTTGATAACAATTATTAAACACATCATAGGATTAAGAGGAGGGGAGTGAATTATAAAACATGAAATAAAAAAGAACAACATGTACACATGAACACTAGATTTACATGGAAAATAATAAACAAAGAAAAGCCATAGTTAGAATCACATTCAAAATATGAACACATAATTATAATTTTTATGTTGAAATCAAAGGAGCTCATTTCTCCTACAAGGACTTGCAAGACTAAGGTGCACAACCTTAGGGAAAGATACAAAGGTGCACAAATTTCTAAAATTAACTGAACTTCATCCAGGAGGTGTAGAGGTTAAAATTAACTAAAATGAACAAGATCTTCTCATTATGAAATCATCCTTGAACCATTGTGTCAAACAATCAATATCATGACACACATCTGACAACAAACAATATCTCAAAGATCTTCATACATTTCCCTTTGCACTTTTGTTATACCAAATCTACAAGAAAATAATTCATATCCTCTTCACATCAATTCACATGCATCCTATGCTCAACTCATACATGTGCACTCCTATATATACAATATAATTCATTGGGACACTAAAGTAGGTCGGTCACAAGAATAATATACAAAATTATATTATCTAGGCCACCCAGACCTATAACATCAAGTGTAGCCCACTCCATGAGATAGAGATGACCCAAACACATTGAATAACACATCCTTTCCAATCAAATCCAATAAAATACATGCACTAAAATATTCTCCAAGGTTGTTATCAAATGAAATGTGTAAAATAATGTAACATGCCAATCATTCAACAAAAAAACATTCTCCAATTTACAAGTTAACATAATGTGGATCTACACATACCATGGTGAGACCCATGTCAACATAGAAAACCAACCACCAGAGTATATCTGAGCCAAAAGTAAATGATTTCGATAGGATACAACACCTCAATCAACCCAAAACCAACCCAGCCGATAACACTAACTCATAAAACCATAACTTCACTTTCCAATAAAATAATCACTAAAAATCTAAACTAGAGCACTACAGAAACCAAACAAACCCAAGCCAAAAAAACTTGAATCTACAAATGAAATGATTGCCAAGCATTCTCCAAACAAGTTTTGTAAACTTGATAGTACAATATACATAGATTATATAAATATTAGTCGAAAATGCACTCTATAATATTCACAAACCAGAGGAATGCAAATAATTCTTCTACTGGGGTATTAAAAACTCTTTCCTACATAAACATTATTTCCTAGATATTAAAACTACTACTAGACCAACCTTCCATTAACAACCTAATATCATTTCTAGATTATATAACAATATTATAACATATAATAATATATATGGTTAAGAAATATATGTTAAGGTTCAGAAATATATGGTATGATATTGTTCAGAAATATATGTTATCATATTGTTATATGGTCTAGTAATGATATTGGGTTGTTTATGGAAGGTTGGTGTAGTAGAATTTTTAATATCTAGGAAATAATATTTATGTCGGAAAGATTTTTTAATATCCCAATAGAAGAATGATTTGCATATATTTCTAAACTATATATCTTTTTCATATCATAATTCACATACTTACTATAGAAGTAGTATCTGACTGTGGGTAGGCTTCCCACCATGGTTTTTCCCTTTACCGGGTTTTCCACGTATAACTCTTGGTGTGATATGGATGGTGTTTATTCTTTGATTATTGTTTATGCTTAACGGGTTTAACTACTATTCCATTATTTGGTTTAATCATTCTTGTATTAATGTTTTGGGTTCTGGTATTAAAGTTTTAATTGATAAATGGTCTCGTAATCTATGACAATTGATTCATGCCCCTATCTAACAAACTGCCTCCCTACTATTTTTTCTTAACATCATTTACGAATGGTTGATAAGATGCAAGATGAGCCATAACAAGCATGGTAAAAGGAGCTACCACAAGTTCCAAACAAGGACCATGCTCTAATGATGAATCATATTGTTTGTCACTAGGATGTAGGATTTACATTTTACTAAATCTTGAAGATAGCTCATGATTAGTCTCAAAAATCTCACACATGGGATTATAATCAATAGCATCAACACCATCATATACATTAATAGTCTCAAAAAAATCCATCCCAATATCATTACTAGACCATATAATGATATCATTACCCTTAGTGAAACCAAGTTTCAAAAGATATATATCCAACCTTACATACCAAGCTCTAGGTGCCTGCTTTAATCTGTATAAATCTTTCGTTAACTTGCAAACCATATTTTTATCATCTGAAAGTGAAAAACCATTAGGTTGATCCATATAAACTTCCTCATCAAGATCCCCATTCAAAAATGTACACTTAACATCCATCTGATAAACTTTGTAGTTCTTAAGTGTAGCATAAGCAAGAAGTAATCTCAAAACTTCAATCCTAGATACCTGTGCAAAGGTCTCACCATAATCAATTTCTTCCTTCTAAGAATATCCTTTACAAACCAATCTAGCCTTATTTCTTATAATCTAACCATCCTAATTCAATTTATTCCTAAAAGCCCATTTAGTTCCAATAACATTCTTATTTTTATGTCGGGGAACCAAATTCCATGTTTTATTTTTCTCAATCTAATCTAATTCTTCTTTCATATCTTTCAACCAATGTTCATCTTTACATGCCTCAATTATTGATACCGGTTCAACTTGAGAAAATAAACATACCTCATTAGTTGCCAGTTTTTGTCTTGTTATAACTCCATTGTTCTTATCCCCAATGATTTGATCTTATGAATGATTTAATCTCACATACCTAGGAGTCTTCTAACTCTTTGATCCTCTTTCCGGTTCTACAGTTACTGTAGAATTTTCTAATACTACTAGAGTAACTGGTTCAATACTCTGTTCTGGTAAAGGTGCTACCAGTTCATATATAATCATTTCCATTGTTGGTTCCTTCTCATAAACTTTGATTTGACCTCTATTTAGCTCATCCACCTTGACATTAGTGCTCTCCATAATTCTCTACAATCTCTTGTTATAACATATATATGCTTTTCTTTCATTAGAATAACCAAGAAATATGCCTTCATCACATCTAGGATCAAATTTCCCAATGATATCATCTCTCTTGATATAACATTTACTACAAAATATTCTGAAATACTTAATTGTATGTGTATTTCCAAACCATAATTCATAAGGTGTCTTACTAGTTTCTCCTTTGATGTGTACTCTGTTGAATGTATAAACTGTTGTGCTCACTGCTTCTCTCTAGTAGACATGAGGCAGATTAGCTTCTGTCATCATTTTTCTAGCAGCATCCAAGATAGTTATGTTCTTCCTTTCCACAACCCTATTCTACTAAGGTGTCTAGGGAGCAAAAAATTGTCTCCTCATACCATGCTTCTAATAAAATTTATTAAACTCAACCGATGCGACTTCTCCACCATGATCTGACCTCAAACATTTAATCTTCAATCTTGTCTTAGTTTCCACTTTAGCCTTCAAGATTTTAAACTTTTCAAAATGCCTCAGATTTCTTCATTAGAAATGTAACCCACATCATTCTAGAATAATCATCAATGATTAGCATGAAATATCAATCACCTTGAAATCTTTCAACTCTAGCAGGGCTAGACAAATCAGTATGAATAAGATAAAGAGCATCATTACATTTATCTTGTATACTCCAAAAAGAGGTTTTGATCTATTT